>NC_057814.1:432065112-432077653 GCF_018294505.1 Triticum aestivum
CGCGGACAGTGACGCGTCGCCGTTCTGTTCCTCGCCTCCACTAGTCGAGGAGGACGCGTCTGTGTTCCGCTCCTCGCTGCTACGCGACGCGTCGCCGTTCCGTTCCTCGCCGCCACTAGTCGAGGAGGACGCATCGGCGTTCCGCTCCTCGCCGTGACGCGACGCGTCGCCGTTCCGTTCCTCGCGGCCACTAGTCGAGGAGGACGCGTCGGTGTTCCGCTCCTCGCCGCGACGCGTAGAGGTGGACGCGTCAGCGTTCCCAATCTCGCCAGCACACGCGCCGGAGGACGCGTCAGCTCCCCGCTACGAGGAGAACGCTGCGCCGCCCGCTGAGCCCCCCAGCCTTGAGGAGCTTTGGAAAGAAATGGATGTCGCCTTGTGGGAGGCTTTGCCTCCAGTAGAGCGCGCCAAAATAGAGGCGGAGAAGAAAGCCGAGGAAGAGAAGCGCACCGCGGAACAAGCTGCCTGGGAGGCCTATGTCGCGTCCGAGAGAGTCTGGCAATTGGCTCTTTGGCAGAAGTCTCGTGCGAGGGCCGTGAGGGTGGCGGAGGACGCCCGTGCCGACGCCCTGAGTGCAGTCGGGCCCAAGCGCCTCATCTACGCTTGGCGGTACGTGGACCGGGTGCACGCTTCCAGCGAGGAGGCGTACCTGTTGGCGCCGGATCACCACACCGGTGAGATCGCGCTCGCCCGTCGGCAAGCCGCCAATCAGCACCTCGCGAGTTGCGAGGCTGAGGAAGAGGCGTTGTGTCGGCGCGCTGGGAAACGGCCGCGCACCAGGGCACTCGTGGCGCGCCGCAAGCGCTCCTGCGAGCGCCGTGGCTTTTAGGAGGAGTATAATTTTTGTTTCGTAAGGCGATCTCATTAGTTTTGGGACGCAAATGATAAATCCCGAACGTTCAGGAATTTTTAGCGTCCTTAATTAAGTATGTAAAAGGGAAAGTTTGGAAACCTTGTGTATTCATACGCATTTTGCAAGTACGTGCATATAGCACAAACTTTACTATATACTATCGCACTACACGTCTCTCTCGATATATGCTTGCAGACTGTGCTACTCCCTCCGTCCAGGTCAATAAGTCATCTTTGGTTGTGCACCGTGACCAAGAAGGAGGGAAGACTTATACACCTAGACGGAGGGAGTACTACTATTACTTATGTACGTGCAAATGCACGTTTTAACATTAAGATGCGGTTTTTGTAAAAGTAGAAAAACAACACTAGTCAAGCTTGTGAAACGATTCAATGCAAAACAAATGCAAAAATGCTCGTTTGATTGTTTACTTTTAGCTTCCTTCTCTGTGGTTATTTCTCTCTCGTACTTTGTACGGAGTATCTCACTGGTTGGAAAGGCATGCAAATTCCCAAACCGCTTCCTACACCCTGTATCGAATTTTTTGCCTAACAAGTTGTGCCGTGCAATTGGAATTCCAACTTGAGTACTACTACTAGTAGGAGTACCAGGGGCCAGTTCTTTTAGGCTTCTAGATTAGTAATCCCATAAGAGCAAGTACAATAGAGCTGAGTCAGCGGACTATAAGAAATAAACTAGTATATTTCTGCTTAGTTCGAGGAAAGAGAAGAGGAGAGAGAAGGTAAGCGGGCTCTTCGTGAAGAGCCAACTCTAGCATGTGCTCCTAGGCACTTTGTGAGAATGAGAAGTGGGCCACATAATAAAAAAGTAGTACACTCTTTTGATCTATTATTGTACATGTTGGCTATAAGATGGGCTGTAGATGACATGGCACTGGCTTATAGCCAGCAGCTGGCTATACTATTAACCATGCTCTAACTACTACCTCCGTCCTCGTTTATTGGTCCCCATTGTAATCTGTGTCAAATTTTGATCATAAATTTAACTAATGAAATGTTAGTGCATGTCACATGCACTACTCCATCCGTCTAGTTGAGTAAGTCATCTTAGGTTGTGCACCGTGACCAAGGAGGAGGAGAAAACGAGAAACGTTAATGTTTATTTGCTAATTAATAGTATTGCATGCAATGAACTAACCACTGCATGTCGTGTTTGATATCTCAAGTCATTAAAAGCATGCACACTCTTTATCTCTTATTGGTTGATATGTCAAGAAACAAGAAACGAGGTAGAAGTTAATGCACCGCGCCTAAGTGTTTTGGGATTATTTGGTTTTTGTAAGATGACTTACACACCTAGACGGAGGGATTACAATGGTGAGGAATAAACCAGTTAAATCTTTGGTCAAAATTTAGCACAAATTACAATGGTGAGGAATAAACCAGGACGGAGTAGTAGTTTAGAAGCCCAAATAAATGAGTGAGGCGCCTTATTGTTACTCTCCATTGTGACTAGTCTTGTGGGAAAAGCTGGGGAAGCCGCCAAAAGAACTGGCCCTAGGAGTAGTAGCTAGGGATCGAGTGTGTGAGATGAACCGGAGAAAGTAAATGCAGAGAGATGAAATGCAAAAAAGACGGAGGGATGTGATGGTTGCTTGTCCGTTTATTTTACCAGGCCACTTATTACTGGGAGTGGTTGGGTTTTGTGATATGACGGCTTTACTGCCGCGCCACGAGCGGGGTTGAGAGGTGAGACTCCCGTGCAGCACCGCCCTCTACACTTGTACTACATCGGTCGTGGTTTATTAGTCCCCCATTGAATTTGACTGAAGATTTAACTGACAAAATGTTAGTACATGTCAACAAAAACTATATCGTTGGATTCATATTTGAACATAGTTTTGAATGATATAATTTTAGGTGACATGCATCATCATTTATCGTACTATATATAATGTTAGTTCAATTTTTGGTCGTACTAATCTATAGTAAGGTGCCCGTGCGTTGCACGGAAGAGTGAAATGCATTGATCGGGGAGTTGTTTATTTTGACAAAGGATGTGGGGGTCATCTCATGCGTAACGGGTATCGATAGGTTTGTTCCGAAATTATTTCATCTCTAGAGCTCACAAACATCTGGGTGAAATAGATAAAAAAGTATCTTTTGCAAACAAAAGCGTTCAACTGTTCAACCTGCATCCAAAACTTGTGTAGAAATAACTCTTATTGTGCTTTGCAAGAAATGATCTTCAAGAATTAGTTTTTGAGTATCCATTGTTATACATGTTGGCTACAGATGACATGGCACTTTCTTATAGTCAACAGTTGGCTATACTATTTAAGTATTAACCATGCCCTTATACACCTAGACGGAGGGATTAAATCAGGATGACTTGGAAGGGGGCAGAGGATATGTAAGAAATGGTTCATCATAAGTCTTTCACCAGTACTGTAGTAAAAATTCATACATGGAAGATTCTAGACTAAACCATAAATGGATACACTTTTATTCATGCGCGATACTTCAATAGAGCAAGATCATGCATGGAAGTCTCCACATGCTTAGACAGCGGATTACATTGAGCGAAGACTAATGATCAACATTTAACTTGATAATGCAGATGTCCAGGTGAACCTCCTTGGAGTCCCCATGCACATTGTTGGGGGTCAAATAATACCGTGCGTCTTCCATGTCCACATCGGTGGGAAGGTCCCAGCTCGGCAGAGTCCAAGTCAGCTTGATGTAGCCAGTGTCGCCGCCCACGTACCTCCGAGGGGTAGTAATAGTGAGCACGCACCCGTACATCGGCCTCGTGTCAGTGTCAGCGTCAGCGCCCCTGACGCACACTACGGAGACGGGGCGGCGGCCCGCGCGGGCCTCGCCGGTGCCCACGATCAAGAGGAAGACGCTGCCATCCTCCTCCGAGACTAGCAGACGGCGGTGATCCTCCAGCGACTCTGGCACGGTGAACGGGTAGCATGTCTCGTACTTGATGTTCTTCGCCAAGGGCCAGTAGTGATCGTCGCACGCCCGCGTCAGGTGATGCACGATGTCCGCAGGCGAGCCCCAAAACGGCACTGGGCACTCATAGCAGTAGACGAAGGGCTCCTTGGAGGCATCGACCAGGCCGTCCATGAAACAGGAGTGGCTGTAGGGGACGTTCCGCCAGTTGAATATATGAGCAAGTTACTACGAGATTTAGTATGAATAAGCACAAAATAAATCATGACGGCTATAACAGAGATTAAACTAATCATGCGGACTAGCATAGTAGATGAACAGATCGAATCTAGGACACAGACTAGAAACATGAATTCTACCACGATTTCAAACAGGAAGGACAGAAACACATATGGTGCAACGGGAGCAGCACAATTGGCGTTGAGGTTGTCGCCCATGTCGTTGAGGAAGAGGTTGCCGAGGTCGGGGAAGAAGTCGCCGTCAGTGAAGTCGTCGCTGCTAGCAGTCACGAGAGTGCGCTCCCCAAATTTCAACAGCGCCCGCCGAATGGAGCGCAGGAGGGAGTGGCTGTAGGGGACGTTGCGGCCGCCGAATGGAGCGCAGGAGTAGCCCACGAAGCAGTAGATGGTGCTCCTCCCTAGTCTCTATTCTTATCTCTATCTCTACTACTCTTCTTTGTTTTTTTATAATATACTAGTTGTAGTTGTCAAATCGAATAGTACTGCGCCGTCCACTGCACGCCCGGCTGAACACGCCTCCTCGCCTCCATCAAACCCCTCCGTTAAACCCGCATGCAAACCGAGAAACCTACTCTGGCCCGCGGGAGGAAATTTGTCGGTTGCAGTTGGAGAATAATAGAGTCATGTCCAATCCATTTGAGTTAATTGCGTGTATGATTCTCCCTCTATAAAAAGTTAATTTCATCCTTAATCTTGTATTCTAAGTACTCTGTGGGTTCCACTGTCAGTACAGTGTACATGACTTGCAGGCTGGCTACAGATTCGTACAGAAAGTTAAAAAGAAACAAATCCATACTTAATCCTGTATTCTAAGTACTCTGTGGGTTCCACTGCCAGTACAGTAGCAAAAGAAGTAGTATATATTAAAAAAATATAAAAAGCTGAAGTTTAGGACAGAATTCGAACTCAGGTCATCAGGCTGCGAGCATCCGGCCCGGACCAGTACACTAGGTGTTGGTTGCGAAAAATGCAAGAGATAAACCTTTATAACTATGAGCCCGTCCGTTGCAACAGATCCAAAGTAGAATAATACATATTCACAAATTTGAAAGAAAACAGTTTACTTTTGATATACATATCACTAAAAAATCTTATGTTTCACTCCAAATATATTCTTTGGGATGTTTTGATGAAGTAAGGGAGGAATGTGGTTGGTTTCAAGATACTAAGGGGTTTTGTGTAAACTGGAGCAGAGAAGTGGGAATTGTTGCAAAAGTCCACAACTTACATCACAGTCGTTAGATGCAGATCTAATGGTCAGAAATGGCGGATGGCAGACACACCATCATCACCAACTGAGTCTTTTATAGGAGTAGAGGTAGAGAAAAAACTGAGTTGGTGATGATGGTGCGCCTGCCATCTTATAATATAGATTGTCCGATCTATATCTGACGGATAGGAAGCAAACTATGACAAATTTACAAAAGATACCCACTCCTCTCTCCACATTTACAGATAAGGCCTTGCCTCGTTCATCCTTATCTCCAACAACCTCATTGCTGAGCAATTACAAAAGGAAGTCTCTGGAACAATCTCGCATGGTGGCCACTGCCGGCGCCGTCCATCCCCATGCCTCCGCCCAGTCCGACCACCAGTCACCACCACGCCCCACTCCTCCTCACGTCTATCATCTTTCTCGACATATCATTTTTTCGATGAAATGATCGACATACTATTTTCTGATAAAATTCTCAAGATATCATTAGTTTTTACACATGGGATTACTCCTGCCCACGATCAAGAGGAAGACGTTGTCGTCCTCCTCCGAGACTAGCAGGCGGCGGTGATCCTCCAGCGACTCCGACATGGTGAACGGGTAGCACGTCTCGTACTTGATGTTCTCCGCCAAGGGCCAGCAGTGACCGCTGCACGCATCCGTGAGGTGATGCACCATGTCCGCCGGCGAGCCACAAAACGGCATCGGGCACTCATAGCAGTGGACGAAGGGCTCCTTGGAGGCATTGACCAGGCCGTCCATGAAATGGGAGTGGTTGTACGGGACGTTGCGCCAGTTGAATATATGAGCAAGTTACTACGAGATTTAATCCGAATAAGCACAAAATAAATCATGACGGCTATAACAGAGATGAAACTAATCATGTGGACTAGCATAGTAGTAGGATACAGAGTAGAAACATGAATTCTACCACGATTTCGAACAGGAAGGACAGAAACACATAAGGTGCAACGGGAGCAGCACCGTTGGCGTTGAGGTTGTCGCCCATGTCCAAACACCACGTAGACACGGTCTTTGAGCATGGTTCATAGTCGTTCCACGCTCGGGCATTGAAGTTTGTAACTATTTTAGATTAGAATATACTACTCCTCCGGTGCTAGTAGTAGAGCAGAGTCCTACTCTACTACTCTACTCAAGCAAGTTAGGGCATAGCACTGTAGGGAGTACCAGTACTGTGATCACTCAAGCAAGTTGTCTGGCATCGACATGACCCTACGCTGCTGGTATGTGTCTCGTAAGTCAAGCGGCGTGCTGTAGTCATCATCACCTGTCCACTTCCCGCGGCACATATTCGCTTCTCCATCTTTGTCCGCACATAATCTCGTCCAATCTTCCATCCCCGCTAAGGCGCCTCCCCCCTCGTCCGAAACCCAAGCACTAACAATGGCAGAACCGAGCAGCGTCCGCCGAAAGAGTGGCTGGAATTCGCTCCCCACAGAGGTAATCAAGCTCATTGTTTCGCGTGTGGACAATCTCAGTACCATGCCGCTCGCCGCGTGCTCGTCGGGGCTGTACCGTTTACTCAAAGCCCTCAGGCCGGAGCTTTTTAAGCCAGCTCCTTGCTTGCTGATGCCGCCTGATCTTCAGAAACGGCGTGTCACGCAGCATAACGATCGTAGGGTGGCGAGCATCAACCCCCTTGACTGTGATCCGATCCCCGTCAGCCTCAACTACATTAACGGTATGTACTGGGTCGGCATGAACACGTCTTGGATGGTGCTCGCCGACGGTCGCGGTAGCTAGATGCTCGTGGAGGTCTACACCCGGCGATTGATCCCCCTTCCTTCAATTAACACTGCACTGCTTTGGCACCGTGGCCCAGAATACTCGGAATCTTACAGTGGCCAACATGATACCAAGTTTGATTTGCTCAAGGTTGTAATCTGCCAAGTGCCCACAAGATCTGCGAATTATAAAGACTTCAGGCTAATTGTGTTCTTCAACCGCGGTCTCGCCTATCTGACAGGTCACTGCGGTAAGTGGATAAATCTGCACGTCCATCGTAGGATCATACATCCTCCATGGTTCTCTGATGCCATTGAACACAAGGGCTTCATTTACGCTGTCGACTCCTTCTATGGCTGGACGTATTGCTGGCCTACTCCAGTCATCGCTACAAACGGCTGTTACAGCAGTATGTTACTTTCCTATGATATCATGATGGCTTGCTTATATTACTGTCAACATTTGCTGAAAAAATATCCATGCTCGTAACATGCTGTTCTTAAGATTGACTAAATCAAGAGCCCTTTTTTATTTGACTCCAACTTGATATGATGTTGTAGGCCGCCTGGTGTTCCTACCCTTCCTAATCCCAGAACCTTTCAAAGAAAAGCAGCATGACAGTTGCAGGTGGTTCCTGGCTCGATCAGACGACGGCGAAAGATTCATGATCATTCGCACGTACCGGACGTGTTGTTTCACGGAATACAATCACAGTCACTACAAGGTCTTTGAGCAGGATCCCAGCTTCTCTGGGCCTTCAGGAATTTTTGACTGGAGGCTGGTAAGTAGCCTTGGTACACGCTCTCTGTTTGTCGGACTGAATTATCTGATTAACCAGGAGATAACCGACGGCAAGGATCATGATGGCAGCGCGGTTTCGTTCATCAGGCAAAACTGTGTGTACACAGCGTACCATGCGTCTCTGCATGCACCATACCCTGATATGTGCCGCCACGCTCTACTGCCCAAAGTAGGAGAGAGGGTCACAAGTATCAGACTTCGACCTGCTGGCTGGAGTTTCCCCCGTCAGGCACCCATCTGGTTCAAGCCGTCAGCCAATCTCCACAGCTTAATAAATAGTAACGTCTAACTGAGCCAGTTAGTTAGATGCGTACACTTGGTGTAGTAGGATCTTTATTTAGTTTGATGCATACACTTGTTCTTTTTGGTAGCCCTTTTGTAATGATGGCTGATGTTTGGTTTGGAAGAGAGAGCTGCGTCTTCACTCTTCTGGCCTGCTTACTGCTTCTGTTGCACCCCCAGCCCTGGTTGCTGCTGCTGCTATTTTCAATGTACAATCAGTAGTATATTTCGTCTGTTGGTTGAATAAATGTGTTGTTAGACCGACAAACACAATGTTTTGGAAGTCGTTGCACGGTTCGATCCTTTAGTGCCCCATACCGTACGTAGCGCATACTATTTTTCGTACGGAACACATTTTCCACTTGTTGATAACATGCAGCCCACTGATGAAGGCCCAATAGAGAAGCCCATAATTAACTGGAAGGGAGGCTCTCACATGAATCCGCCCAGCATGCTCATGGTCCCCTAAACATAAATAAGTAAATAAATAAATAAAGCTAAATGCTCATGCTCCAGTTCTTTGGGAAAATAGGTAGCCCAGTATTTCTTTTTGAAGAATACCCAAGCTAGGCCTATTTGTTTTCTCCGAATTACTGGGCTGCAAATCTTTCAAGACGGGAGGGATGCATTCCGGCCTGGCTTAAGAGTATGGTCAATGTCTGTTAAAAGTAATATCAAAAGGGGTTGAAAATTCCAAAAAATTTATAGCAAATGGGATATAAGTTTCTTTTTTTGTTTTGTTCTTCACTGATATCTTATACGTATTTCATTGGATTTAACATGACATAGTACTAATTTATTTTTAAATTTGTTTTAGTATGGCTATTAATTTTTGCGAATTTTCAAAATTTCCCACATATTTAGTTAATTTTTTTACCCTGGTACTGACCAGAAAATGGCCAGCAATTCTAAAAATGGAAAACGGGCTGCAATAAATTCCATATGAATTAGAAAATGAGTAAAAGTTATAAAAATAATAGCAAATGGGTTGTACACGCCACAGATTTCAAGGCTGACTTGTTTACGCAAGGCTTTGTCAGTGAACACACGATTCTAGCAGCAGTGACTGTTGGATATCCATCCAACGGCCGACGTGCTTCTTCAATCTCTGATCTTCCTGCTCCAGCCGCCTAAACTAGCGCCGGCGGGACTGCCTGCTCCCTCCTCTTGTGGCCCGCTGTGATGTCGCGCAGGCTTCCCCGGCCCACCCTACTCCTCCGCTGGCCTGGCCGCACGCAATCAACTGCCTCCTTATTACGCGAAAAAAATGATTCCTCCCACTGACATCTGGGGTGCACCGGTTGGGAGGCTGACCTGTGGGCCTACTAAGTTGACGCGTACGCAGGGCTTGTCAACTTAGTCAACAAACGATTCTAGCAGCAGTAACCGTTGGATTTGAATCGAACGGTCCTGCTGCTTCTTCAATCGCCGCTCTTCTTGCACCAGCCGCCCAAACCAGCGCCGGGGAGACCACCTGCTCCTGCCTCCAGTGGCCGGCTGTGCTGCCGTTGAGGCCTCATCGGCCCTACTACTCCCACCGCTAGCCAGGCCTGCGGCGACGGCAGCCTCACACCGCAGCCGAACCAGTGAACCCTCGTACTCCTCTCCGTGTGGGCATCCACTGCCGTGTCTTCCCCGGCTCCGCGTTGTCCCCTTCCTAGGCCTCATCGTCGTCCACCGCCTTGGTGCTCTCGGCGCGGCGTGGTCAACGTGGTCAACGACATTCCATCGGAAGAGTACTGTACGTGGAGAGGCTGACAGCTGGGTCCACGGCCACAACCCAGTTTTTTTGTGATTTGCCAAGTAAGTCGCTTTGTCAGGCCTGTTGGGCTGCAAATCTTTCAAGACGAGGAGAGCTTTCATTCGGCTGGCCGAGAAAATGGCCCATCAGTAGAGAAATGGGCTGTACATTTTTAAAACACATCAAGCCGGCAATTAGTTTCAAATATCTTTTTTTTATTTTGAGATTTTAAATTACATTAATTTTTATGCGTGGAGAATTTGTTGGATTTTATATTGATATACATTTATTTTTAAAATCAGTTTGAATGTGAGTCGAAATTTCGGGATTAAAAACAGTTCGGACCGCACCGAAATATGCAAAATTTCATACAATTTTTTAACCGTGGCCACAATATGGGCTGTAATGCTAACAAAAAGAATATGGGCTGTAATGCTAACAAAAAGAATATGGGCTCCAAAAAAACCTTAATAATTAGCAAATGGGCTGTAAATTATAAGAAATAATGGCAGATGGGATGTATGCTATTTTCCACAGATTTGAGGCTTTCCTAAAGAAAAGGTTGACGCACAAGCACTGACTGTTGGATGTCCATCCAATGGCCGTCGTGCTTCTTCAATCTCTGCTCTTCGTGCTCCAGCCGCTCAAACAAGCACCGGCGGGACTGCCTGCTCCCTCCTCCCCGCGGCTGGCTCTGCTGCCGCGCAGGCCTCACCGCCCCCACCGTACTCCCATCGCTGGCCTAGCCATCCCTCTACTCACCCACACCTGCTGTTATTCTCCAGCCATGGCAGACGAACCAGTAAACCCTCGTACATTCGTACTCCCCTCCGCGTGGGAAACAACTGCCGAGTCTTCCCTGCCTCCGTGTCGTTCCCTTCCTAGGCCTCGCCGTCGTCCACCGCCCTGGTGCTCTCGGCGCGGCCTGGTCAACGTGGTCAACGACCGACATGCATCTGAAGTGGACTGTACGTGGAGAGGCCGACAGCTGGGTCCACGGCCGCACGCAAGGAAATGCCTCCCTATTACGCGCAAAATAATGATTCCTCCACTTGACATCAGGGACCCACCGAAAGGGCCTCTGTATTTCGCGTAAAAAACGTTACCGCCGCTGACAGCTCGGACCCACGACCTATATCTTCGCACGCAAGGAAGTGCCTCCTTATTACGCACAAAAAAATGAATACTCCCCCTGTTAGCTGGGACCCAGTATAGTGGCAGGCTGACTTGTGGGCCTACTAAGTTGACGGGGACGGAGGGCTTTGTCAACTTAGTCAATATGCACGATTCTAGCTCCAGTGACCGTACGATGTCCATCCAACGGCCGTAGTGCTTCTTCAACCTCTGGTCTTCTTGCTCCAGCCGCCCAAACCAACGACGGCCGTGCCTCGTGCTCCTGCCTCCCATGGCCGGCTGCGATGCGGCGGAGGCCTCACCGCCCCCTACTACTCCCACCGCTGGCCAGGCCATCCCTCTACTCACCCACACCCCCTGTTATTCTGCGGTGACGGCAGCCTCACACCACAGCGAACCAGTGAACCCTCGTACTCCTCTACGCGTGGGCATCCACTGTCGCGTCTTCCCTGGCTCCACGTCGTCCCCTTCCTAGGCCTCGCCGTTGTCCATCGCCCTGGTGCTCTCGGCGCGGCGTGGTCAACGTGGTCAAGGAACGGCTTCCATCGGACGTGGACTGTACGTGGAGAGGCTGACAGCTGGGTCCACGGCCGCATCAAGGAAGTGCCTCCTTATTATGTGCAAAATAATTATTCCTCCACCTGACAGCGGGGACCCACCGGACGGGCCACCGTATTTCGCGAAAAAAATGTTTGCCCCTGACTGCTGGGACCCACCAGCTACATCTTCGCATGCAAGGAAGTGCGTCCGGGCAAAAAAAACGATTCGCCCCCCTGACTGCTGGGACCCACCAGCTACATCTTCGCAGGCAAGGAAGTGCCTGACAGTCGGGACCCACCTGGTGGAAACGTACGTAGTGTTGTCATTCTAGTCGCGAACGTGTACGTACATATATACTGGTGGATGTAGAGGTGCGCACGTGTCGTAGTAGAGGCGCGTACGTGCCGTAGTAGAGGCGCGCACGTAGCATGTACACGTACGTACAACGGCCAGGGTGCAAGAAAGAAAATACGGCCACATATGTGTACATACGGGCGGGGTCTCGAACGCCTACTCGCGCATACGTACGGCCAGGGCTCGTGTACATGGCTGGGTCGAAACGGAGAAACAGCGTCGTCGTCGTGTTCATGGGGAGGCAACGGAATGCTTCGTGTTCATGGGGAGGCAACGGAATGCGTCGTGTTCATGGGGAGGCAACGGAATGCGTCGTGTTCATCGGGAGGCAATGGAACGCGTGGGAGCCAACTGGCTGGGTCGGAACGGAATGCGTGGTCGTGTTCATCGGGAGGGCTTGGACGAAACAGGCGATGGAAACGAGTCCTGGCGTACCGCACAACGGAGCAGACGGACCTCCTACGTTCGGACCGGGGTCCTGTTGATCGGGAGGGGTGTGGCGTACCGCAAAACGGAGGAAACGGACCTCCTACGGTCGAAACGGGGGTCTGTTGATCGGGAGGGGTGTGGCGTACCGCAAAACGGACAAAATGGGGGTCCTGTTGATCGGGAGGGGTGTGGCGTACCGCAAAACGGACGAAACGGACCTCCTACGGTCGAAACGGGGGTCCTGTTCATCGGGAGGGGTGTGGTGTACCGGAAAACGGGACTCCA
>NC_057814.1:432078259-432120811 GCF_018294505.1 Triticum aestivum
CAACGCTCACTGTTCATCCAATCGATCGGCTTCAGTTAGCAGCAGTAGCGAAGGAATCGCTCGATCGGGTTCAGTTAACAGCCATCGATCGATCGCTCGGGTTCAGTAACGCGTAGCCTGCAGTGCAATCGCTCGGGTTCAGTTAGAGCCCAACGCCTCGCTCGGGTTCAGTTAGAGCCAACGCCTCGCACACACGCGCGTACATGTACGAGAGTAACGCGCATCGCTCAGCACCCGACCTCCCACCGTAACCGGGAACTCCCCGAAATTTTCCTCCCCCTCGCTTCTACCACGGTTTTTTCCGTCATGGACGGCCCAAAGAATGTCATGCAACTGCGTCTCCGGCCCGCCCAGGACGAAAAGCCCATTTTCTGTCATGATTTTTTGTCATAGAAGTAGGAGCCCACCACATCTATGATGATACCGGGTTTTGTCACAATTATCGTCATAGAAGTGTCATAAGTATGACAGAAAAAAATTCGTTCGGCCCAAAATGTCACGGATGTGTCTTTTTTTGTAGTGATGGGGTTTATATCATATTTCATGAGTTTATCCCTCTACATCATGTCATCTTACTTAAAGCATTACTCTGTTCTTTTGAACTTAATACTCTAGATGCATGCTGGATAGCGGTCGATGTGTGGAGTAATAGTAGTAGATGCAGGCAAGAGTCGGTCTACTTGTCACGGACGTGATGCCTATATACATGATCATACCTAGATATTCTCATGACTATGCTCAATTCTATCAATTGCTCAACAGTAATTTGTTCACCCACCGTAATACGTATGCTCTTGAGAGAAGCCACTAGTGAAACCTATGGCCCCGGGGTCTATTTTCCATCATATTAATCTTCCAACACTTAGCTATTTTTATTGCCTTTTATTTTACCTTGCATCTTTATTATAAAAATACCAAAAATATTATCTTATCATATCTATCAGATCTCACTTTCGTAAGTGGCCGTGAAGGGATTGACAACCCCTTTATTGCATTGGTTGCGAGGTTTTTATTTGTTTGTGTAGGTGCGAGGGACTTGAGCGTGGCCTCCTACTGGATTAATACCTTGGTTCTCAAAAACTGAGGGAAATACTTACGCTACTTTACTGCATCACCCTTTCCTCTTCAAGGGAAAACCAACGCAGTGCTCAAGAGGTAGCACGGAGCGGCATGGTTCACCTGTTGCTCGCCTCGCCCCTCCATCATATTCCCTCGCAAGCCACTTGATGGTTACCCCTTCCTCTCTCCCGTCTGTCGCCAGCCTTCCCACTGAACCCCTCCTCCTTCCGCATCGCCGCGCGGAAATGGGGAAGAAACTCGCAGAGAAGGGAAAGCAGACGGCCATGGCGAAGGAAGTTTCCGCTGAGGGAAGCAAGAGGGCGGCGGAGCTGAACAGGAGGCGTAGGGAAGACGTCATCTTCATCCCGTCGACCTTGAGCGGTCCGGTTCTCCAGGCGAGGTATGGGTACTTGTGGGGGAGGCCCGTCCCGAAAGGGCACGCGGCGCCCAAAGTTTTCGCGGCGGGGAAGGAAGATCCCCCGGACTCATATCGATTCTTTTGCGCTTACTTAATTTCTGGCCTCTGTTCCCCTTTCACCGAATTCTTTGAGGCGATCATGACCATCTACGGATTCCACCTCCTTGATTTCACACCAAATGCAATGGCGACCATGGCCATTTTCGCGCATTTGTGCGAGAACTTCGTCGGAGTCAAACCCAATGTGGATCTGTTTCGGCATTATTTTGTTCTGCGGGCGGAGAACAAGGGTCACCGCTCCAGAAACATTAGTTGGATGCCACGGGTGGCAAGGAAGCTCTAGGATTACATCCCAGGGAACCAGCACGAGAGGTGGTATGAGGGGAGAGGGGATTGATGCTGGATTCAAGACGAGGAAGCCCCCTAGTTTTGTGAAGCACGAAAGGAATGTGTTGAGCGCGGCAAGGAATGGAGCGTTAAAGGCCTCACTGAGGATAGGCTGCGCCCGGCAATCATCAGGGTTACCCGTTTGAAGGCTGTCGGGCTAACCATCGAGCATGTGGGGGTAGATTTTCTTCTCCGCCGCATCTCGCCGCTGCAGGAGAGAGACAGGCTTGCCTGGCTGTATGGGGATGCTGCTGACAGGATGAGGCTACTCCCAGGGTTGGCCAACAACTTGTCAGTTTATGGCCATGGCTGGTTGTGCGACCAACTGTTCGGTCGCTTCGAACTTTTCAAGCTCCCAGGAACTGTCATCCCTTTGAACATTAATTTAGCCCGGGACAAGATATTGAAATGGATGCTAGATTGTAATGCCCATGGGGTGGCAGGAGATTGGCAACTGCCCCCTCTTGATGAAGAGCTCCAATGGTCGAACACCCTGGTGGAGAAGGCCACTAGGGCTGAAACTTTGATGTATAAGCGCACCTCCTCTGTCGAGGTGGCGTATATCTTAAGGAGGGTTGAGGAGGACAAGGCCGCTAGCCTCACGGAGATGGCGAGGGCCGCGAAGGCCGGGAAGGGCAAGGGGAAAGCTGAGGACAAAAGTTCTTCCCATGGCGGTAGCGAGGTGTAGACCATGGAAGGGGCTGCCGGGGAAGAGCTTGTCGGGGATAACCTTGCCGGGCTAGAGGCCCTAGCCACGGCAGCAACGAAGCTTCAGGAGGAGGAGGATGTTGGCAAGGTGGCGGAGCTCGAGGAGGAGTGGCTTGCGGCAGGGCCTCAAGCCCCCGAGCCGGTCCCAGACCAGCGCACCCGTAGGCGTGCTGCCAACCAAGCGGCGGCGGCCTCCAATCCAGCGCCAGCCGCCAAGGGTGCAAAAGACCACTTCCAAGGTCACCAAGACTGAGGTGACGTGTCGCCAATCTCCTCGCCTAGCTTGGACCAAGGCTTCCTCCGCCAAGCAATCGGCGGGTGTGGAAGTGGAGTCCAGCTCCCACTCCGACTCGAGCTCCTCACAGAGCTCATCTTCCCCGGAGCCCCTGCCGCCACGCCGGGCACCAAAGCTACCGGGGAGTTCTTCCCTTCCGCCCCCAAAGAGAGGAAGGGAGTCCCCGCCTCCCGTGGAGTTCAACTTGAACTCCATGCTTATTGAAGAAGAGTAAGGAAGATCTTCCCTGCCCTTCGTAAGTATCTTTGATATGCTTGATTACTTTCACTGACTGACCTTTTGTTTTGTTGTTGCCGACAGGGAAGTGGAGGAGGACACGGAAGCCCTCATTTATCGCCCACGGAAGAAGCTCCGCCGTCTTGGGTCGTTGATGGGCGTGGAGAGCCCGGCCTTGGCGGGAGTTGATTGAGAGGACCCTGTGTCGAGCCCCCTGTCTAGCCCTCGGCCCGGGAGTGGAGATTTGGTCCCATCCGCTGGAGGTGATAGGGATGGCCTCCTTGTTCCCTCGGCCGGAGGGGGAGGTGAGACGACGCAGGGCGAGCCCCTCCCAGAGGGGCACGCTTCCCCCGCCACTCGAGCCGAAGAGACCCCCACGGAACCCTCCATGGATGAGGTTGCGCAGAAGGCTGCCGTGACTACCACGGCAGAGGGCGAAGTTCATGGCCCGGCAACAGACGTTGCCGGGGAAACTGAGGTCCCCGCCCGGCAGACTTCTCCAGGTATTCCACTTATTCCTTTTTTCCTTTCTTGCTCTGATTACTCCTCCTGGTTTCCCCATTTGCTTGAAACTTATGTTTCTTCATTGTTTGTCGGCCCTTTCATGTGCAACCCCCCAAGCCGAGGAACCAGAGCTGCTGGAGGTGGTAGCTGACATAGGAAGGGCTGCCGTGGATGAGGCCACCGAGATTGCTGCTGCTGAGGGGCAGGACCTTGCTGCCGGGAATGCCCAGGATTCCTTGGCGGTGGTGGAGCATTCTCCAGCGGATGCCCGGAGGAGGAGGTGGTGGTTGAGGTGAAAATTCCACTCCAAACCATGGATCCACTCCCCTCTTCTGGGATCGTCATGGAGATTCCGTCGCCTCCATCAAGTTCACTAGCCATGGCGTTGCTGCCGTCTGGCACTGGAGCCCCCGGCCTGTCCCTGACGATGGGCACGGAGCTCGACGAAGAGCTTCAGCATCTCCTGGCACCGCTTTACCAGGGAGCCGGAGAGGCTGATGACTCAGCCGCCGTCGCGATGGACTTGTCCTTCACGGAATCCATGGTGACGGGCGTGAAGGAGATGCAGGCCCGGCACAACCAGAAGTGGCAGGCGCTCAAGGAGCGGTGCGAGTCCGCCAGCAAGGTGGACCAGAAGCTGAAGGACAAATGCCTGGAGCTGTGTGAGTGGCACGACAAGCAGTTCAAGGCGCTCATGAGGCAGCTGGAGGCGCTCATGATGACGAAGGAGGATGTCTTGGCCCGCGAGGCACGCTTGGTGGACCTCAAGCACTACAAAAAAAGACACAATCCATGACATTTTGGGCCGAACGAAAATCTTTTCTGTCATACTTATGACACTTCTATGACGATAATTGTGACAAAACCCGGTATCATCATAGATGTGGTGGGGTCCTACTTCTATGACAAAAAATCATGACAGAAAATGGGCTTTTCGTCCTAGGCGGGCCGGAGACGCAGCCGCATGACATTCTTTGGGCCGTCCATGATGGAAAAAACTGTGGTAGAAGCGAGGGCGCGGAAAATATCGGGGAGTCCCCGGTTACGGTGGGTGGTCGGGGGCCGAGCGATGCGCGTTTCTCTTGTACGTACGCGTGTGTGTGCGAGTCATTGGGCTCTAACTGAACATGAGCGAGGCGTTGGGATCTAACTGAACCCGAGCGATTGCACTGCAGGCTACGCGTTACTGAACCCGAGCGATCGATCGATGGCTGTTAACTAAACCCGATCGAGCGATTCCTTCGCTACTCCTGCTAACTGAAGCCGATCGATGCTGCCTCTGGATGAACAGTGAGTGTTGCGGGGGGTGGATGAACAGTTCCCGGTGGGAGTGGATGAACAGGACCCCATGGCGTTGCCTCTGGATGAACAGCGAGCGTTGCTGGGGGTTTGGATGAACAATTCCCGGTGGGGGTGGATGAACAGGACCCCGATCGTTCGAGCCGGTTGGGGCTGGATGAACAGGACCCCGTGGAGGGCAGGATGAACAGGACCACCCCGTGGAGGGCAGGATAAACAGTAGACGGTGGAGGGCTGGATGAACAGTAGCCCGTGGAGGGGTGGTTGAACAGGAGCCCGTGGAGAGGGCTGGTTGAACAGTAGCCGGTGGAGTAGCGCGCGGTGGAGGCTGGATGAACAGGAGCCCGTGGATGAACAGTCGCAGGTGGAGGCTGGAGGAGGTCGGCGGTGGATGAACAGTAGCCCGTGGAGGCTGGAGGGGGTCGACGGTGGAGATGAACAGTATCACCCGGAGTCCCGTTTTGTGGTACGCCACACCCCTCCCGATGAACAGGACCCCTGTTTTGACCGTAGCGCTCCAACACAAGTCCGTTTCCTCCGTTTTGCGGTACGCCACACCCCTCCCGATCAACAGGACCCCCGTTTCGATCGTAGGAGGTCCCTTTCCTCCGTTTTGCGGTACGCCAGACCCCTCCCGATGAACAGGATCCCGTTTCGAACGTGGCCGGTCGAACACAAGGCCGTTTCCTCCGTTCTGCGGTACGCCAGGCCTCGTTTCCATCGGCTGTTCCGTCCAAGCCGGTTGGCTCCCACGCGTTCCATTTCCTCCCGATGAACACGGCGCATTCTGTTGGCTCCCCATGAACACGACGACGATGTTGTTTCTCCGTTCTGAGCCAGCCATGTACACGAGCCCTGGCCGTACGTACGCGTGAGTAGGCGTTCGAGACCCCACCCGTATGTATGTACGTGACCATATTTACTTTCTTGCACCCTGTCCGCTGTACATACGTGTACATGCTACGTGCGCGCCTCTACTACGACACGTGCGTGCCTCCACATCGACCAGTATGTACGTACACGTTCGTGACCAGAATGACAATGTTGTGTACACTTCGACCAGGTGGGTCCCGACTGTCAGGCACTTCCTTGCGTGCGAAGATGTAGCTGGTGGGTCCCAGCAGTCAGGGGGGAATGTTTTTTTGCGAAATACGGTGGCCCGTCCGGTGGGTCCACGCTGTCAGGTGGAGGAATAATTATTTTGCGCGTAATAAGGAGGCACTTCCTTGTTGCGCCCGTGGACCCAGCTGTCAGCCTCTCCACGTACAGTCCACGTCCGAAGGAAGCCGTTCCCGGACCACATTGACCACGCCCCGCCGAGAGCACCAGGGCGGTGGACGTCGGCGAGGCCTAGGAAGGGGACGACGCGGAGCCGGGGAAGACACGGCAGTGGAAGCCCACGCGGAGAGGAGTACGAGGGTTCACTGGTTTGGCTGCGGTGTGAGGCTATCGTTGCCGCAGGGCCTGGCCAGCGGTGGGAATAGTAGGGGGCGGTGAGGCCTCCGCGGCAGCACAGCCAGCCACGGGAGGCAGGAGCATGCGGCACGACCGGCGCTGCTTTGGGCGGCTGGAGCAACAAGACCAGAGGTTGAAGAAGCACTACGGCCGTTGGATGGACATCGTACGGTCACTGGAGCTAGAATCGTGCATATTGACTAAGTTGACAAAGCCCTCTGTCCCCGTCAACTTAGTAGGCCCACAAGTCGGCCTGCCACTATACTGGGTCCCAGCTAGCAAGGGAGTATTCATTTTTTGTGCGTAATAAGGACGCACTTCCTTGCGTGCGAAGATATAGCTGGTGTGTCCGAGCTGTCAGCGGCGGTAACGTTTTTTACGCGAAATACAGAGGCCCTTTCGGTGGGTCCCAGATGTCAACTGGAGGAATCATTATTTTGCGCGTAATAAGGAGGCATTTCCTTGCGTGCGACCGTGGACCCAGCTGTCAGCCTCTCCACGTACAGTCCACTTCAGATGCATGTCGGTCGTTGGCCACGTTGACCAGGCCGCGCCGGGAGCACCAGGGCGGTGGACGACGGCGAGGCCTAGGGAGGGAACGACACGGAGGCAGGGAAGACTCGACAGTTGTTTCCCACGCGTAGGGGGTACGACTGTATGAGGGTTTACTGGTTCGTCTGCCGTCGCCGGAGAATAACAGCAGGTGTGGGTGAGTAGAGGGATGGCTAGGCCAGCGATGGGAGTACAGTGGGGCGGTGAGGCCTGCGCGGCAGCACAGCCGGCCACGGGGAGGAGGGAGCAGGCAGTCCTGCCAGCGCTTGTTTGAGCGGCTGGAGCAGGAAGAGCAGAGATTGAAGAAGCACGACGATCGTTGGATGGACATCCAACGGTCACTGCTTGTGCGTCAACCTTTTTTTTAGGAAAGCCTCAAATCTGTGGAAAACAGCATACATCCCATCTGCCATTATTTCTAATCATTTACAACCCATTTGCTAATTCTTAAGGGTTTCTTTGGAGCCCATATTCTTTTTGTTAGCATTACAGCCCATATTGTGGCCACGGTTAAAAAATTATACGAAATTTTGCATATTTCGGTGCGGTCCGAACTGTTTTTAATCCCAAAATTTCGAGTCACATTCAAACTGATTTTAAAAATAAATGTATATCAATATAAAATCCAACAAATTGTCCACGCATAAAAATTAATGCAATTTAAAATCTCGAAATGAAAAAAAGAAATTTGAAACTAATTGCCGGTTTGATGTGTTTTAAAAATGTACAGCCCATTTCTCATTACTGATAGGCCATTTTCTCATCCAGCCGAATGAAGCTCTCCTCGTCTTGAAAGATTTGCAGCCCAACAGGCCTGACAAAGCGACTTACTTGGCAAATCACAAAAAAAACTGGGATAGCCATTTTCAGAAAGAAGAAAAAACTACAGGGCTGGTCTGTGGTAAACATAAAAGAGAAGGCTGTCTAGACAGGCCAGAGTGCCCCGCACAGCCCAGTTGACACCCTGCTTCCGTCTCAAAAACAAATTAGATAAATGCCACTCCAATTATGGTGATTCATAAAAATGCCACTGCAATTTCCAAACTTTGAAAAATGCCACTGCAATTTTTGCAAACTTTGGAAAACGCCACTGCAATTTGCAAACTTTGAAAAACGCCACTCCAGACTTTGAAAAATGCCACTGGAAATGGCATGAAATGGCATTTATCAAAGTTTGGAAATTGCAGTGGCATTTCTCGGAAACACCAGATTTTGAGTGGCATTTATCAAATTAACCCAAAACAAAAATAACTGGGCGAGCTGCTGGGTCCCTAGTGTCAGCCGCTCGTTGTGCAATTCTCTCGTTTATTGACTACGTTGACAATGGCATGGGACCCAGATGTCAGAAATCCATTAGGAGGAGCCATTTTTTTATTGGCTTGAAATAAGGAGGCACTTGCTTGCGTACTGCCATGACCTTGGCGGGTCCCTGCTATCATCCTCTCCACGTACAATCATCTCCTGATTGTGTACGCGTCAACTTGGTAGGCCCACAAGTCAGCCTCTAAACCTGTGGAGGACAAATACAACCCATTTAAAAAATAACAGCCCATTCCATACGTTCAAACGGAAAGTTCAACATTCAGGGCAAAGTAACAGGTCTGATCCACATATAGAGTACTGAACTTCCACGTTGACAACCATCATAGCCAAGTTAACTATCTACTCCCACTAATACTCTAGTAGTGTACAAGTACTAACTAGACGATGCCGGCCGCCATCTGCGGTACACGCTAAACGCCGGCACCGGCGTCCTCCGCCTTGCCTCGGACTTGCCAGAGGTGCGATAGGGCACGTTGCTCGCGCTCGTTGGCCCTTTCCATGCCGGCGTGGTCCACCGAAGCTTCGGCTTCTAAGCGGGAAACCCACTTGACGAGCTGGTAGTAAAAATCGGCGTCGCGAACGCGTGCGTGCCCGACAGCCTCCAGGGCTATTTGCTGGGCGCCGGACTCCACGTAGTCGGCCAAGTTGCGGGCGCTCTGCTCGCGACTCAGAGCATCGGTGCGCTGCTGCTCCATGTCCCGCTGTCAGCGCAAATCGGTGATACGCTGCTCCTCCGCCAAGCGGTCGCGCTCCAACAACTCCTGCTCCTCTGCCAGGCGGTCGCGCTCCAACAACTCCTCGATCTCCGCATTGCCATCTAAAGACCGATAGAATGCCTCCTCCCTCCGTCTGCCTTCCGGTGAAAAACCGAACACTAGTTCCGGCAGTGACCGCCTCCGGTGTCGCCTATCGCGGACGGGCGAGGGCATGGCGAACGTGGCGAGAGCGAGGATAAGTGGCGAGCGACGTCGGGCCGGCGGGGGCTTATGAGGATAGGGCGAGTTGGGTGATGGTGCCACCGGAGAAGCCCGGGAAACAGTAATTAAAGGCGGAAGGTAGGCGAACTAGCGTGTCGCGGGAAACGCGACGGTCGTCGCAGTCATCGGAATTCAATGCATAAGCAGGCATGGCTTAGCGCGCCAGCTTGCCGTGGAAAACTAGAAAAACTGAAATTATGAGTGTGTCGTCCTGTCCCTTCAGTGGAGCGTCCCGTTCGTGCTGGGTCGCACGCCGGCATGATGGTCAAACGAGTGCACCTGAATCATCCAGATGAGGTACTCCCTCCTTGTCAAAAATGATTCCACCACTCATCATCTACCTTGGTTGGTTAGATTTTTGAATTAAGCCCAGCAAACCGGAAAGGAGGTAGTATGTGCGTGATCCACTATTTATTCGTGTAGGATCGAGTAGGTCGTTTTCTGAATTGAGCCCTGCAAACCGAAAAGGAGGTAGTACGTGTGTGATCCGCTATTTATCCGTGTAGGATCGAGTAGGTCGGATAGTGTACATGTAGGATCGAGTAGGTCGGATGGTGTACGTGTACGATCGCATTAGCTGATGAACGTTCGCTGGGAGATAAGGCATTTGCGAACGTTTTTGCTGGCAGTTTCTTCAGATTCGCATGGCATTTTCTTCAGAGCAGCTTGTCAGTTTCTTCAGAGGTAGGCATTTTTATTCAAAAAACTACCACTTCGGATCTTGCGTCGGAACTAAAACTGCCAGGAGCGCATTAGTAGGCTAGCTAGTGATCGATCAGTAACTTGTAAACACTAAGCGAACAGAAATAAGGAAATGTTAGTAACTTGTAAACACTGAGAACACAGAAATAAGGATCATGCTTTGCACAGTAGTAAGAGTCGATCCGTTCAAAATGTCCACACGAGACTCACAGGCCTGGCATTGTAATATGTTCACATTAGTAGCCCAAATTCAAAACCAACTAGTATGATTCCCATACATAAGATCAACATGTTACTGCATCTCAATGATTCACAGATCATATATAAATATGTAGCTCCAAAAGCAAAAATCTAGAAAAAACATCTGTTCTTCCTACTAACATGGATGCTTCTCTTGGCCAACATTCAGTACAGATTGAAAGACAAATTTGTTTGTGAAGTCTACAATTCCTCTTGCAAACGTAAGTGGTTTCACCAACAGCTGGAACCATGAGAATGAACCACACATGATGGAGAAACATCCGCTGCAATATGATTTGGTCTTCTCTCGATCACACGGCGAGACTATTTTCGGAATACAAACTTTGACTTAGGCAAAATGATCCCCATTGTATAATAACACCAAAGCAATGAAGCACCTAGTGTTGGCCAATAAATAGTACAGCACTACTTTTATGCAGTCCATGAAGTGACTATCCAATCTTTCTGTGTCTATTTTCAAATGGCACTGCATGCAGTGACTATACTATTCTCTTGTGCAGTTCAACCAAAATTGCGGTCACTTTGTGTGTTTGCCAAATAGCAACGGGCAGACATCTTTGTCTGCACAAATATCAAGCAGCTAGTAAACATATACCCCACCTTGTATTTTCGGTTTAAACATGTCTCTTCCGCTTAGCATCTGTCATGTTTTGCACTGGACAATTTGATACAGTCATGTTTTGCCCTGGACAATTTCATACTGAATTGATTTGCTGGTTCAGAGCAGAAATATAGCGCCTATTCTTCATCAGACCAAGGATATCCATGTTCGCAGTGATGGAAGAGGTGAAATCGATACAACCGAAATTGAGCATCCAATCATTGAATCATGTCCTGCACCTCCAATGTAGGTCCACCCTGCCAATAAATTCACATGCAAACCACTAGTATTACTATCTAATGACAGTACAAAAAGAGTAGCAAGATAGTAGCAAACCATGTACCTTCGTAATGAACAGCTCATAGTGCCACCAATTGGATATAAAGGTTTGGAAGAAAACATGCTCCTAATGTTGAACCAGTTGGACTTTTTGTGCAGTTCCACTAAAATCGAGCATCCCTGTTTGCATAGATATTGAAAGTGTGATTACTATAAAAGTGGCACTAGTTGAAGCATAGACTCACAAATATAAGCATTCCAATTTCTTAATGGGAAAAGGTAGCAAGACTGTTTCTAACCACCTGTTTGAAGGAATAAATAAGGCAACAGCGGCTGATGTCAGAAAGGCATATATAGTTCTTTCTGAAAGAATGATCGATTCCTAACCTTTCCTCTTCTTTTAAGCATATTTTGTGCAATTCAACTAAAATAAAATGCCATCACCGCCTTGCAAATTCAGTGACACTGTACAAAAGGAAATGACTTAACATTACATCATGATGTCAGGTATGTAGTCGACAGGCATTAGAGACAAACATACAGACCTCCTCCGATAACATAATGAACATTAATTTTAACAAAGGTGTGACTAGCTTTACCGGGATAATTTGAGTGAACTCTACACCCTCTATTCCTTAATATAAGACGTTTTCGCAGTTCAATTTAAAGTACCCAAATGTTCAGTATTTAGAAAAACAGGTAGTAGTTTTCTTGAGCATTTATCTGGGAAAGCTTGCCACACTATATATGTCCATACGCTAATGCAACACCATTCGAATAGTACAAATATACACTAATCCAGTGGCTAGTGCAATAGTAGAGTGGTTATTTTATTACAGGGTACAGTACAATGGTTTTACTGAACAGATTTCCATAAGCTCTAGCACTGGAAGATTTCTATAAGAATTAACAATACAAAATGTAAAGGTAACAAGTTTCAACATTGGTATACTAGCTGTGCAAGAGCATTAAACCAAATACAAAAGTCTGAAGGTAACTAGCATTATTAACTAATGACAGTATTAAAAAATTGCAAACCATGTACCTTCAAGGTAAATATCATTTCGAACTCGAATGGACATGAAAAGTTGCTATCCCAATCTTGATAATCGATCAAACATAAAAACTTGATCGAACGAATCAATACAATAGCCAAAGGAGGAGGTGCCCACTCTTGACCTTTCCTCTTGTCTTCATAATTTTTTGTGCAGTTTAACCAAAATAAAATGACATCAGCGCCTTGGCATTTTGGTGACACTGTACAAAAAAATTGACTTATCTCATGAAAGTGAGGTATGTAATCTATAAGCATTAACAGTGCAAAAATTTGAAGGTAGTAACAAGTTTCATCGTTGGTATACTGGCTGTGCAACAACATTAGAATGCCTTAGCTGAAAAATCTTTAATATGTCCACAATCAACAGCTAACCCTGAAATAATCCAGAGACATTAAATGGCATTGCTTAAATTTATCGGTGGCATTAGACTGAATGCGGCATTAGTTAAATGTGGCATCACTTTAGCAGTAGCATTGGTTGACTTTACCGCTGGCGTTATACTAACAGCAAAAAAGTGGCAATAAGAGCATGGGAGACCCATTCGGACAGTGGGCGCACCAGTACAATGTACCTCCACGGACACATAGAGTGGTGAGGGAGGTATAGTTGCCCAGAGCAACAAATATCCAGGCAGCATATGTGGATTACGCCCCATTTTTGTTCTCTTTAGCCACCTTTTTCCTATGTGAGGACAACAAATCGATCGACCTGGTCATTCTCTATTGCGTTGTCATGCCTTTCTACCCTTCTTCAACCAAGAGACACGAGACTCGTTCCTTAGCTACTGATTTTCCCCTTTTTAACCTAGATGCGGGTTCGATGCCTACTCTCTTGGACAGTACAGTCTCCCTCCCTTTCTTTATTCAACCCTGACATGGATTAGTATGCATGAAGTAGGGTTTCCTTTAATAGTGCAAATTAAGGTTTTCATCTGGATGCTAGCAGAGCAGAGGACAGGAAATTGGGAAGATGGTGGAGTGGAAAAAGATCCACATGCAGCGACAGTGGCGGAGCCAGCTCAAGTTTAGAGCCTGGGCAAGATCTAAGTGGTGCCAAATTAATTTGTTTTTGTCCAAACAAAATTCTACGCTCGTGGCAGACGGGGCAATAGAACAAGGGTATGGTTCGAAAAGAGGTAGCATACCTGAGGGTCGGCGGGAAGTGGCTTCGCTCGTGGTCGTCGTCCTCCGCACGCACTACGGCAGTGAGCTTGGGGACGGAGGCCATCCCGCACGGGTGCTACGTCTGAGAGGACGGCCTTGTCGTCAGTGCGTGACCTTGCTCGCCGACGACGAGTGCGTCAACGCTTCACGTTCTTTTCTTCCCCGGCGGATCTATGAACACCGGTGAGGAGGGAGAGAGAGGCCGTCTTTTTTAGATCTGGAGAGAGGGTGATAGTGTGAGAAGCAAGTGGGCAGCCCTTAGCAAGAAAGCTCTGAAGCTCCAGCCTATATATCTTCTTTATACTACTAGTACTAGAGGTGGAGTAGTGGTAGAGTAGTTTATATTTTCTCTGCAAATAGTACCAGTTAGTCGTGCTTCAAAACTGAACGGCACAACATTAAAAAAATAAAGTCGATAACTAATGCGGCACCTCGGGCCAACGCGGCCAGATCGCATTTTACACGAGAAATTACACACCATGTTTCGTTGACATGTGGTCCCGTTCCAACATGTCAGTGAGACTACGGCGAGTCCTTTTGTACAATTTCCGGAAGGACGTGTAGGCCGGGGTGCCTCTTCGTGTACCGTGGCAAACTAGCAACCGTCCACCGACTCTTCGCCTTTCCCTCTCGATTTGGAACTGCTGTCGCACGCTCTTCCTCCCTCCTCCATTTGCCTTCACCCTTCCTTCTGCCATTGTTCGATCGTCTTCTCCATGGAGGGAACAAGCCGGAAACGACCCCGTTATTCTTGCCCCGATCTGAAAGATGACGTGGTGGGGGAACTCATTGATCGGTGCGACGTCATCACCTCGGCTAGCATGGCAGGTTCGTTCAAGCCCATTCTCGACTCAACTAATAACATCATTACAAGGAACCCAAGGGTCCAGGAGCGGTTTGATCTTCCCTATCTTCATCGCCATGATCCTGCTCGCTGGCGAGCGGACGACGGAGACCTCGCCTTGTGCAAGTTGATGCCGCTTGATAATGATATGTGTGATGTCAAGATGCCATCGCTTAAGGGTAAGTCCTAGGCTGGCGCAAATGGAGATTGGGTTGTTTATATTGGGTACAATTGCGAGTGGGAACTTGTGAATGTGTACACTCGTCAGCGGATTCCACTTCCAAAAATCTCCGAGTGCCCTGAGGTTGAGCACACAGATGATCTACGTACTTTCAAATACGATCATGGTGACTGTCGTCTACTGAAGATAGCAATTTGTCGAGTTCCCAACCGCTCTTGGAATTACAAGAACTATCAAGTTGTTGCTATCTTTGACAAGCTTGTTGCCGTCCTTCGTGGTTCGACTGGATGGATATTGCTCAAAAATCAGTTTCTATACACGGATGTGTACTATGATGCAATTGAATACGAGGATCTTGTGTTTGCTGCCACCACTCGTGGCACTGTTTTTGCATGGAATCCTTATGATTTCGGTACATTTGTCTTCCCCCGTAACTATAATTGTTTCATACACATGCATGCGGGTTAGCAAGTTTCCCTTTACTAATTAACCTTCTTCTTGTGTTTCCAAGGTCCTGTGAACATTCCACCACCTATACTTGAAAAACATTATAAGCAAGGGGAGATGACGATGGTGATGATCACGAGCATGAGGAGGAGCAGAACTTATATACTCAGTGGCGCCTGGCACCTAATTCCGATGGATCACCTCTTCTTGTCTGTATATAGTGCACTCAGACTGTTACTACTGAGGAAGTAGGTGTTGTCTCCCATGGTCGCCCTCTCCTGACCTATTCCAACACCCGTTGCATGGTATTTAGGACGGATACTAGTGTGCTAACGCCAACACCTTCTCCCTGGTTCAGTATTGATAGTCTTGGAGCAAACTCGCTCTTCCTTGGACCAAACTATCCAATGATGGTGAAAGGAGATCCAGCTGCTATTGACACAACGTTACTACCATTTATGAGAAGCAACTGTATCTATACCTCGGACATTTCGGTGGTTCCCTACCCTGGTCCTGATATATGCCGCTTCAGCCTGGATGATCAGTCCTGCATTGCTCTCGATATTGACAATAGCTGGCCCTTCCCAGAGCACCTATGGTTCAAAGCAAGCGTTTCCAACGCCGAGGATTGGTTGAGTTGAAGTTCATTTCATTGCTTGTTATTTGTTGTGTGATGAAAAATTTAGTATTTGCTAGAATGTTTTGTTGGAAATAATCTATAATCCAACATGTATCCTCGTTGTCATTGTGTGTTGATGACTTGTTGTATTTAATGAATGGTACATTTCAGTTGCAAATGCATGTCATAGACTCAATTTATGAGTGGTTTTCGAGTCACTTCTTGGAGTGTGAGTACCGTAGTAGTATAGCCAGCATCCGGTTAGTATATGAAGTTGCCACATCACATAGAACCAATCTAATATTGGAGTATGCTAGCCCTCCACCGGCGCGCCGCTTCAAATGGCGGAGGAAGTGAGAGGTCGCGTCACCTTGTGTCCAGATCTGAGATGCCACGTGTACCAGATGAATGACTCCAAGTTCGACCACCGTGATGCTAGGTGAGAGCCCAGGAACACTGTTGGAGAGACCCCCCCTCATAATTTTCCTACATTGGTCGTTTGATTCATAGGATAGAATGCTATAGGATTTTTTTTCCTATGTAATCATGTTTTAATTGGCAATCTAGCATCCACTCCAACTTTTGTTTCACTTCCTTTGTTCCTACGAAGAGAGTACTTGCTCTAAATGATGTGCCGCTGCAAGAGCCGCCTATATTTATTAACCATGCTCTAAAAAGGTGGACCAACTTTGGCTATAGTAGTACTATACTAGGTTAGTATGTGACCTTGCGCTTGGCTCTTCTCCTCTTCCGGAAGTCGAACAATAATGATGGTAATACAGTAGTACTTCTGGCAATCTGACACCGAATGAACTGCTGCACGTCCACCGCTTGTAAGCAAAAGTTTCTCCTCATGTTGCGAGCCACCACGCACGCGTTGGCGAGGGAGAAGACATAGTAAGCAAGCTTCTCGTCGTTCTGCGAGTTGACGGGACACATCAAAGTTATTTATTAGTACTCTCTTCAAAAAGGGCCGACCATGTCCATGGCTACCATCCCGTGCTCTGTCATTGAGTACGTGCACTATTCACGTGCCATCGAGGAGAAAAAAATATTGCGTAGTACTAGGTGCCATCGAAGTGCATGACTCACTTACGCACTGCATATCTCCATTTTCTTGCATGACACGCCAACTTGATGCTAGATTTCCCGCGTGTCATGGAGGCATATAGTATGATTTTGTAAAATGGAGGCATATAGATGTCCCGCGTGTCAGCAAAAGGATGAACAAAGCTCATGTCTTAAACAAAAGAGTGGAAGAACATAGATTCCTGACGACCGAGAAGGAGCAACAAACCTCGGGGTGGAGCGTCTTCACTCATAATATTTTAAATTATTCAGTGATATAAAATCAACCAAATCTCTCCATGTTCATATACCATTCTATAGTATCAGAATAACTTTGAACGTAAGCCATTGATTCACTCTATCCAATGTTCATAGTTGGAAAATCCAAACAAAACCAAGCATTGGATCAACTCTTTTTTCGAGATCAACTCTTTTAGCACTTACCGCCTGCCCACCTAGCCCACCTATATATCCGCTCACATGTGATGACCACAGGAGCTATCCACTCAGATTGTATGTTAAAAAAAATAAAGGTCGATAACTAATGCGGCACCTCGGGCCAACGCGGCCAGATCGCATTTTGCACGAGAAATTGCACACCATGTTTCGTTGACATGTGGTCCCGTTCCAACATGTCAGTGAGACTACGGCGAGTCCTTTTGTACAATTTCTAAAAGGACGTGTAGGCCGGGGTGCCTCTTCGTGTACCGTGGCAAACTGGCAACCGTCCACCGACTCTTCGCCTTTCCCTCTCGATTTGGAACTACTATCGCACGCTCTTCCTCCCTCCTCCATTTGCCTTCACCCTTCCTTCTGCCATTGTTCGATCGTCTTCTCCATGGAGGGAACAAGCCGGAAACGACCCCGTTATTCTTGCCCCGATCTGAAAGATGACGTGGTGGGGGAACTCATTGATCGGTGCGACGTCATCACCTCGGCTAGCATGGCAGGTTCGTTCAAGCCCATTCTCGACTCAACTAATAACATCATTACAAGGAACCCAAGGGTCCAGGAGCGGTTTGATCTCCCCTATCTTCTTCGCCATGACCCTGCTCGTTGGCGAGCAGACGACGGAGACCTCGCCTTGTGCAAGTTGATGCCACTTGATAATGATACGTGTGATGTCAAGATGCCATCGCTTAAGGGTAAGTCCTGGGCTGGCGCAAATGGAGATTGGGTTGTTTATATTGGGTACAATTGCGAGTGGGAACTTGTGAATGTGTACACTCGTCAGCAGATTCCACATCCAAAAATCTCCGAGTGCCCTGAGGTTGAGCACACAGATGATCTACGTACGTTCAAATACGATCATGGTGACTGTCGTCTACTGAAGATAGCAATTTGTCGAGTTCCCAACCTCTCTTGGAATTACAAGAACTATCAAGTTGTTGCTATCTTCGACAAGCTTGTTGCCGTCCTTCGTGGTTCGACTGGATGGATATTTCTCAAAAATCAGTTTCTATACACGGATGTGTACTGTGATGCAATTGAATACGAGGATCTTGTATTTGCTGCCACCACTCGTGGCACTGTTTTTGCATGGGATCCTCGTAGTTTCGGTACGTTTGTCTTCCACCGTAATTGTAATTGTTTCATACACATGCATGCAAGTTAGCAAGTTTCCCTTCTCTACTAATTAACCTTCTTCTTGTGTTTCAAGGGTCATGTGAACATTCCACCACCTATACTTGAAATTTTTTATAACCAAGGGGGAGATGACGATGGTGATGATCACGAGCATGAGGACGAGGAGGGCCCATATACTCAGTGGCGCGTGGCAACTTCTGATGGATCACCCCTTCTTGTCTGTATACAGCCCACTGCTGATGTTACTACTAAGGAAGCAGGTGTTGTCTCCCATGATTGCACTCTCCGGACCTATTCCAACACCCGTTGCATGGTATTCGGGATGGATACTACTGTGTTAGCGCCAACACCTTCTCCCTGGTATAGTATTGATAGTCTTGGAGAAAACTCGCTCTTCCTTGGACAAAACTATCCAATGATGGTGAAAGCCGATCCAGCTACTGTTGACACAACGTTACTACCATTTATGAGAAGCAACTGTATCTATACGTCGGACATTTCGGTGGTTACCTACCCTGGTCCTGATATAGTAGGCCGCTTCGGCCTGGATGATCAGTCCTGCGTTGGCCTCGAGATTTACAATAGCTGGCCCTTCCCAGAGAATCACTTGTGGTTCAAAGCAAGCGTTTCCAACGCCGAGGATTGGTTGAGTTGAAGTTCATTTCATTTCTTGTTATTTGTTGTGTGATGAAAACTTTAGTATTTACAATGTATCCTTGTTGTCGGTGTGGGTTGATGACCTGTTGTATGTAATAAAATGATATGTCTATGATAAACTTACTAAATCTATGAATGGCTATCGAGTCGCTTCTCTGAGTGGGTGCTGCGATAAGGCAAAAAAATATTTTCCGAATACATAATTGTATGTGCATTGCAATAGGTTATCGGATGAGGTCAATCAACAATAGTACACTATTTGTACTAGCTTCACATGCTGCACTATCTCTACGTCTACGTATGTAATACAACAAGTTTTAAACTTGAGACCAGCCACCCATCCTCACAAAGAACACTTTTTAACCTAGCACAGACTCCAGGAAATTTGGCCATAGTGTGAGGTGGGCCATATGTTAATGTGTTCGCTGTACGTAACCAGCACCTCGAATCCTCGATACTACTACTATAAGTAGTACTAGGAGTAGTAGGGTGGCATGGGCCAAAACAAGCATTCACGTCCAGGAGTACGGCACACGCCACCAGCACGACTTCCATCTGACACCATATTTCTTGGAGTCCGTGCTACAGCAATCTCTTCAACCTAGTCGTTTCTCTAACTCAGCCATCGCGCGGCGGGCGAGGTGGGGGTTTGCCGATAGTCGGTTTCCTCAACTGTGGTCCCACTTGTAAGGCCAACTCCAACGCACGACCCCAAACGGACCTCCGTTTTGCCCGGATTCTGTCCGTTTGGGTACGGCAATGGGGTCGTGTCCGGGCCATTTCTCGGATGCGGTGGTCGTGCGCCAAACGCGCGACCGCATCTCGGCCGCGTACATTTTTCTTTGCAAACACATATCTTTTTTTCATCATTGATTTTTTGGTACATGGAAATACATCACCAAAATTTTGACTAGAAAAGCAAGACCAAAGAAAACAAGAACCACAAGAATACATTTTAGAAGATATCCAACTTCCATAACTGCTCCTGTAAGTTGGATTAGTGCCTTCTCGATGCATTCATTATTGATCTGCGGAGGCTCGATCTTGCGTGCTTCTTTCTTCTTCGAGTGTAAATAAGTAGACGTGTCTAGCCTCTATTCTATCAACAAGTGCACTAGTCTCATCTCTAGCCTCTATGCTAGCTAAAAGTGCTAGAACATCTACTAAATTGCGCTCTATCAATATATCGTTGTACTCTTCTTCCCAATACCAAAACTTGCATCCATTCTACACAATAAAATTTTAAGTTAGCACAACTAGTCTAATCCGAGAGCACAACCGAAGATTTGGTCGAGTTCTTCCTCCTTTTGCCAACACGTGGGACATCCAGCATCCAGGTCGTGTCATGCAAGAAAATAGAGTGGTAGGTGAAGCCACGTGATGTGCATCTTGGGTTAAACTGTAAATAGTATCTTACTACTCTTGAGTAACTCCAAAAGCGGCCACTGAAGATATTTATTGGATTTGTTTTTCATCACCAGCACGTCGAGGTGAAAGATGTGCAGGTTCAGTGGGTCCTCTTGTGTTTTCACTGACATGTGGGACCGCATATGAGCAAACAGACGATGGGCTCCGCGCGTCTGCTGGCTGGCTGAGAAGAGAGATAGAGGAGGGCTGAGCACGGACTCTAGGAAATTTGTTCTACATACTCGATATAGTGGAGTAACCAGCACCTCGATATAGTGGGGTGGCATGGGCCATAACTAGCATTCATGTCTAGCAGTACGGCACACGCCACCCACACGAGTCCCATCCGACACCAATTTTCTTGGAGACCATGCTAGCTACAGCCATCTCTTCTCCCTCCTGTTTTCTCAGCCATCGCGCGGTGGGTGGGGTGGGGGTTTGCCGATAGTCGGTTTGCTCAACTGCGGTCCCACTTGTAAGTGAAAATGCAACACAGCACACATTCCCCCTTGAGCGGCGTGCCGGACAAACCGTGTGGGGGTGCGACACGAACACGGCAGGCTTTTCCTTTTGAACTTGTAACTTGTAAAATTTGGTTCTGCTCCATGGGGCGACCGATAGATAGAAATAACGATTTTCCCTAGAGTAATGAGAAGTTTGGTTCTGGCGCGGTTCATGCATGGAGTACGTAGGAAAATTATGAAGTTGATGCGAAAGGTAAGATAATTACTAGTAGTACCATATACTACTACATGGATTTGACGAAAAGATAAAGATACATACGGATCCATCAACGACATCCTCACGCCCTAGTGCACCGGGTCACCAACCGATGTGTGAGGAGCAGCGACGTTGGTGGCAAGCTCAACGTGCTTCTGAACAATGCCGTCCAAGGTTGCCCTGCGGTCCAAGAAGGCCAGCGTCCTATCGTCCTCCTCTTGCATGTAGTAGTCCTTGTGGACGATTTGCGCATAGACGTGGGTGATTATGTCGATGGTGTCTTGCTGCGCCAGGCGCTGCCCGGCGAGCGCGTCCTCGAGGTGCACATTCTCCGGCGCGACGGCGGGCAGTCGCAGGGCCACCAGTGTGTCGAAGAGGTTGTCACCATAGAGGCCGTTGAGGGTGGCAGGCATCGCAGAGCCTGGGCGTGTGGGCTGGAGGCGTACGTCAAGGTCGTCCGCGAGCTTCTTGACAATGGTGAACTTGTTGAGGAAGCCAACGAGGACCTCGTCGAACAAGGAGACGAAGCTGTCGTCCAAGCGGCCCCTCGCCCTGGCGGCCTCAAGCACTACCTGGAGACGTTCCTCGGTGCCGGGCCGCAGGCCGGCGTCGTGGACCATCTGGCACAGCCGGCTAATGCTCGCGCTCATCGCCTCCATGGGTCTAGCTTCTAGTCAACTGATCTTGCGATTGGAGTGATCACTCTTGCCCTTGGGTGCGTAGGTGCGTAGGATTTCGTAGATTGGACTGGCGTGAGCCTTTATATGAGAAGTGCAGACTGCGTTGAATTCATGTGTGTGTTGGCCATCTACTCCTCGCCCCTCTACTGCACCTACCTTTGGCTGTATGACAGGTTGGCCAGCCACCCGTTGGGCCCACGTATCATACACCCAAAGGCAGGTGCAGTAAGTCAATGAAGCTACGTCCCCCTCCGTGCCCGTGCATGCTTTCAATGACTTGAGACTACCAAACATCACATGCGGTGGTTAGTTCATTGCATGTAATCCTATTAAGTAGCAAAAAGACATTAAGTTATCTCGCCGATAGGAATATAACAATACACCATGTATTTATTTACAGAGAGAGTAGTACAATTTTTGTGACATGCATTACTAGATATTGCTAGTCAAATACTAAATCCAGATGGACGTGGTAGTACTACTAAATCCAGACGTTGGTGCTAGTACTAGTAGTAGTAGTACTACCAATGTAGTAGCACTGTACTACCTGTTGGTCAAATTATTACGTGTTGCTCCTCACAGTGAAGTGACAAGACCCTACGCCGGAGATGACACCTGAGTATTGATACGTCTCCAACGTATCTATAATTTTTTATTGCTCCATGCTATATTATCTACTGTTTTGGACATTATTGGGCTTTATTATTCACTTTTATATTATTTTTGGGACTAACCTTTTAACAGGAGGCCCAGCCCAGAATTGCTGTTTTTGCCTATTTCAGAGTTTCGCAGAAAAGGAATATCAAACGCAGTCCAAACGGAATGAAACCTTCGGGAACGTGATTTTTAGGAAGATTATGATCCAGGAGACTTGGACCCTACGTCAAGAAACAAAAGAGGAGGCCAGGAGGTAGGGGGCGCGCCCACCCCCCCAGGGCGCGCACTCCACCCTCGTGGGCCCCCTGTTGCTCCACCGACGTACTCCTTCCTCCTATATATACCTACGTACCCCCAAACGATCAGATACGGAGCCAAAAACCTAATCCACCGCCGCAACCTTATGTACCCACGAGATCCCATCTTGGGGCCTGTTCCGGAGCTCCGCCGGAGGGGGCATCCATCACGGAGGGCTTCTACATCAACACCATAGCCTCTCCGATGAAGTGTGAGTAGTTTACCTCAGACCTTCGGGTCCATAGTTAGTAGCTAGATGGCTTCTTCTCTCTTTTTGGATCTCAATACAATGTTCTCCCCCTCTCTCGTGGAGATCTATTCGATGTAATCTTGTTTTTGCGGTGTGTTTGTTGAGACCGATGAATTGTGGGTTTATGATCAAGATTATCTATGAACAATATTTGAATCTTCTCTGAATTCTTTTATGTATGATTGGTTATCTTTGCAAGTCTCTTCGAATTATCAGTTTGGTTTGGCCTACTAGATTGATCTTTCTTGCAATGGGAGAAGTGCTTAGCTTTGGGTTCAATCTTGCGGTGTCCTTTCCCAGTGACAGTAGGGGCAGCAAGGCACGTATTGTATTGTTGCCATCGAGGATAACAAGATGGGGTTTTTATCATATTGCATGAATTTATCCCTCTACATCATGTCATCTTGCTTAAGGCGTTACTCTGTTTCCATGAACTTAATACTCTAGATGCATGCTGGATAGCGGTCGATGAGTGGAGTAATAGTAGTAGATGCAGGTAGGAGTCGGTCTACTTGTCTCGGACGTGATGCCTATATACATGATCATACCTAGATATTCTCATAACTATGCTCAATTCTGTCAATTGCTCAACAGTAATTCGTTCACCCACCGTAAAATACTCATGCTCTTGAGAGAAGCCACTAGTGAAACCTATGGCCCCTGGGTCTATCTTCATCATATTAATCTCCCAACACTTAGTTATTTCCTTTGCTTTTTACTTTGCTTTTATTTTACTTTGCATCTTTATCATAAAAATACCAAAAATATTATCCTATCATATCTATCAGATCTCACTCTCGTAAGTAACCGTGAAGGGATTGACAACCCCTTATCGCGTTGGTTGCGAGGAGTTATTTGTTTTGTGTAGGTACGAGGGACTCGCGTGTAGCCTCCTAGTGGATTGATACCTTGGTTCTCAAAAACTGAGGGAAATACTTACGCTACTTTGCTGCATCACCCTTTCCTCTTCAAGGGAAAACCAAAGCAGTGCTCAAGAGGTAGCAAGTATAGGCGCCGTGTTCGGCATACCATAGTCAGCCTCACCGTCTGCAGTCACTATCATCATGGCTGTAGACCTAGCCTGCTTACAACTAGCCGTGTTCGACATAATTTCCCGTGCGTAGATGCCCGTGCATTGCACGGAACACCAAGATTGGGGGGTGGACGGCGCCGGCAGCGGACATCGCGCCAGATTTTTCCATGGCCTTCTAGATGTGGTGGGGAGGAGATAAGGCTGATTGTGAGAGACAAGGAGTTGTTTGTAAATAGGTAACAAGTGCGGGAATCTTTTTGCAAAACTGGAGAAGTTTGGTTTGTATGCGTTAGATCTCGATCCGACGGCTATTGGTGAAAAATGGCAGGCACAACATCATCACCAACTCAGGACCTGTTTGATTCGCAAGGTTTTGAAAACGCAGGAATAGGACACATCAATAGTACAAGTTTCAAACTGATATTACAAATATTAGGACTAATGATGCACCTACGAAGAGGGAATTACTAGGAAGTTTACGTAAGAACTTTCGTTACTTTAGGTGGATGCAGCATTATCGTACAAACTAAAATCCACCGCCCTGACAAGTCACTAATGGGAAAATAAGTTTTCGAGTCTCTGGCCACTTGATGTTTCAAAAACAAATTCAGCTTCTGCGGAGACTTTGTCATTTAGGCTTAGACGCTTGTGGTGATCAGCACGCCATTCATTGTTGTGCCAGAGAACGCCAAACCTCATTACCTTGAGCACACTTGCCTCCAGAACAAAGAACCTGGCCAATTTAATCTCAGATGTGCTGCCTCGGTAGTCGATCAAATCAATTTCTGTAAGATGGAGATCAAGGCATTCGATGAGATTGTTATAGTGCAGCACATTTTTCACTTTCGGGTCTTTTTTATCTGCAAAAGAAGAGAACATATTAGAGCAGCTGGCTGTATAAGATTGTCGTGTCATCAAGAGGTACCAATATCATTCGCTCATACGATAGGGTTGGCTGGCTAGTGATATTTTTTCACTCTCTCTCTCTTTCTCTTTCCTCTCATTTACCTTGGAGTATGTGAAGAGCTTGGGCATTTGTTGCCTTCCACTATGTGGCTGATGCCATATTTCGCAAAAGTATGCCACATAATATGCATCGATGTCAAATCAAAAGATTTTGGCACCGCTCTCGCGATGTGAGAGAGTTGGCACCGCTGTGCACACAGACCCACATGTATAAACAAATCAATCAAACCAACAACACCAGCCTCTCACTCTCCCAAACAAGTGTTTTTTTATTGCCTCAGTCCTCTCTCTCTCTCTCCCACGCAAGTGTTTTTTCATTGCGTGAGTTAATTTGGTACCGGAGCAAAGTAGGTGATCCAGATTGGGGCACCAGGTGAGAAATGGAGGGGCATCGATGCCAAATGCATCACAAGTGAATTTGGCACGTGTTTTGGCCTACATAGTGGAGGGCCGTTATAGCCCACTTTTGTACTACCTCTTATTTAGTATAAAATTTTGACCATATATTTATGTAAGAAAATGCCAATGCATGTCACTAAAAATTACACCATTTGAAATTATGTTCAAATACGAATCCAACGATATAGTTCTTAGTGACATGCATTAACATTTTGTCAGTTAAATCTATGGTCAAATTTTCATACTACAAAATAGGAAGAGTAAACTAGGACGGAGGTAGTACTTGCTCTTAGGGTAACCATAGAGTTACTGGAGTAGTCTAAGTTACTTTCCACTATGACTAGCCTAGGCTACTATAGTAGTACAACAACAAAACGATGCAGGCGATCAAGTGAGAAAAAATACTAAAACATTTCTTTCGGTGCAGTGCGTAGATGCAGTTTTGAACACTACACTTGTCATCGTAATTTGGGAAAATTATGAAAAGTTTGAGCTACGTTGTGATTACCATTTACTAATAGGAAAGAAGTTTCACCTCGATAAGTAGCTTCTCCGTGCACGGAAGCATGTAAGGAATCCAACAACTTGATCCAGATTGGGCCGATAGATTTTATTGCCAAGATCTTCACTGTGCGCATAGACTGGGTCAAGCTTGTGGGAATCATTTTCTGGAATACGGTCGTAAATACATCAAGAAGAAATTTAAAAATGTGAATTTCAAGAAGACGGAGAAGAAGATGAGTGTTGTACCTGAACAATTACGGATCCAATAAAGAGTTCGGAGAATTTGGCAGACGAGTGCACCAACACTGTCAATTTCGGCGCGTCAATGACCCTGATTTTTGTTGGACCTTCTAGATCCGATACAAGCAATCTCTCAAGGAAAGGCGCATTCTCAATGACCATAATGTGGAACAGCTGGAGTGATCTCTTCCCAATTGATGTCTTGTTGCGGGGCCAGCAAGACACATAAATCCATCGAAGATTCGTCAAGGCGATGTGGAGGCTAATGAACCCGTGGATCTGCTCAAGACGAAGGTACTCGAGCGCAGTACAGCTGCGGAGCAGGTGCTCCATAGCCTTCTTCGAGATGACAACGTCGAAGAGGTCGAGCTGCTTGAGTTGAGGGAGAAGAAGGGTGGGCGCGGCATTAATCTGGGGAAGATAGCAGGAGCTGAAGTTGGCGCGGTGCAGCGTTGGCGCTAGGCGGAGTGCGGACGGCGGCAGAGAGCGACATCGTCCAGCTTCAAAGCGGAGCTCCTCGAGCTGATCTAGGGCGGGGGATAAGAACCACTCATCGAACTTGGGTTGGACCTTGCAGTTGGTACTGAACATGCGGATGTCAAGGCGTCTGGCTGGCCCAGGGTGCGATGAAAGGATCTTGGAGACTGCAGCCATGCGTTTGCAATCCCTGTCGTAGAGGCAGCTGTCGACGGTGAGGTTGAGGGGGACGCGGCACCAGAGGGGGCGCCACTGCCGGGAGAGCAGGGCGGTCTGCACGGCAGATTTGGTGGGGAGGAGGCCAATGATGACGAGCAGCATGTCGTCGGGGAGGCTGCTGATGAAGTCCAGGCTCGCCGGATGCGGTTTTGGCTCGAGCCACCTCCGCTTGTTGGCTGCCTCGCCGTCCATCTCAACCGGCGGCGACGCTGGTGTACACGTGTGCTGGTGTGTGTTGTGTGCTGGGTGTGCGCGAGTGCGTCCTTCTGTGCATGCCGCCGCGCAGTGGTGAATTGTGCGTGAGTGCGTCCTCCACGCGGAAGAAGTGTGTCCTCAATGCGCCCTCAATTTACTAGCGTGCGGGGTCCTACCCCGAGTGGTTTCAACTTTGTTTACTTCACCGTGTGTCAGATGGGCCTCTAGTTTACTTATTTTCACCCACTGCCACATGGGCCAGCACACGAAGATACAGAACACGAGCTGACAAGGCGTGGACTGGTTGACCGGTCAACTAAACAATATATGGAGCTATACGCTGACACAGTGAGCGTATAATCCGTCGATATAGAGTGTTCGTGTGAGAGGGGAGGCCCGTGAGAGATAGCAGAGAGAGATAGAGAAAGAGCTACTCCCTCCGTTCGATAATGTAGTTCCAACATTTTTTTAAAAGTCAAACTTTTGAAACTTTGACTAAGTTTATAAAGAAATTATTTATATCTACAATACCAAAGATAAATGATAGTATGAAGTAAGTACATGTTGTGATGAATCTAATGATCTTTCCAGATGTAAATGTTTTTCTCCACATATACCTGGTCAAACTTTTCTGAGGTTTGACTTTTCAAAACATCCATAAGCAGTCCCTAACTAGAGAGAGAGAAATAGAAAGAGTGAGTGAAAAAAATGTGTGTGCGTGTGTGAAAGAGACATGGACAACACTTGATAAAACTCGAGAAAAAACGTGTGTGTCTTATGCAAACATATCACAGATGCATCTTCGACAACGGAAGCAAGGTGAGGAGATAGTGTGTGGTTGTTTGCAACCGAGAGAGCAAGACCCCTAGCACGTGGCCAAGAGGGGTCTGACAAACAAGGGAGATAGGTCGAGAGAGACGTACGGAGAAAATGCAGACATGGGGAGGAGAGAGTGTATGTTTGTCATAGAGATCCCCTGGAGATCGTGCTGGGACTACATGGGTGGGAGATCGAGTGACAAGGTGTGTGCTCGATAGAAGATACCCCGAGAGATATCGAGATAGACGTATGGATGGAAGGAGACAATACGTGTGTTCCTGATGGCTAGTGAGAGATAATCATACTTAGGGGGGCAGTGCTTGCGCCTATGATGGAGTGAGGGATTATGGTACTTATTAGGGGGGTGCGTGTCACATAGAGAGAGAACAAGGGCGGAGAGTGTTGGATGGGTCTATATGTATAGCGCGAGCGAGACATGTGTATGTGTGAACTAGGGAGATATAAAGTTTGAGAGAGATTGAGGAGCCCCGATAAGGCTGAGTGGTGCGTCAGATAGCTGAGAGGGGGAAAGAGATATTCCATCCGCTCGATAATGCAGTGCATGTAACTTTTTTAGAAGTCAAACTTTGGAAACTTTGATCAGGTTTACACAAATGTTATTTATATCTTCAATACCAAAGATACATCATACAAAACTACATCTCATGGTGAATCTAATGGTATATGTTTGTCGTTCCAGATGTAATTGCTTTTCTCCACGTACATGGTCAAACTTTGTGATGTTTGACTTCTCAATAAATCAATATGCTATGGACCGAGGAGAGTGCCTAAGTCGAGAGGGATCAAGTGCGTGTGAAGGAGAATGAGTAAGTGTGCAAAAAGAGTATGTGTGTGAAAGAGAAAGTGACAACAAATGATAAATTAGAGAGAGTGTGTGTTTTTTCGTTTCTTAAGCGAACATATCACGCATGCATCTCCGAGATAGAAAAGCGAGGCGAGGAGATACACGAAGATAGCTAGTGTGTGATTGTTTGCAATGGAGAGAGACACCCCTAATAGAGGTCTGGCCAACAAGGAACAAAGGTCGAGAGGGACACATGGAGAACATGGACGCATGGGGAGGGCGAGAGGGTGTGTTTGTGATAGAGAGACCCCCTCGAGATCGTGAGGGGACTATATGGGTGGGAGATCGAGGGAGGTGCGTGTGCGATAGAAAGATGCCCCGAGAGAAATCGAGATAGACCATGCACATGTTTGTGATGGAGACTAAGATTAGCTAGTCATATACATATAGGGGGGACTGCATGTGCCTGCAATTGAGTGAGAGACCATCATACTTGGCTAGCTAGGCATGAGATTGTGTGTGTGTGCGCGCGTGTGAGATGGAGAGAGAACGAGGGAGAGAGATAGAGTTTTAGATGGGCCTATCGAGTGCGAGTGAGATATGCATGTGTATGTGTGACCCAGGTAGATGGAGAGTTTGAGAGAGAGGGGGAAGAGCTCCGAGACGACAGAGTGGTGCGTGAGAGAGTTACGGGTAATGAGCCAAGGAATTTGTGTGCGTACGATGAGTGCACCCAAGATATCTAGCTTGGACTAGAGAATCATACATAGTGTGCGAGAGATACCTATAGATGGAGTATATATGCATGCGAACTAGAAAGACCCCCCCCCCCACCCACGCACACACACAAAGAGAGAGAGATGGAGAGAAAGAGAGAGGACCAACAAGGTTTGTGTTGGATGCGTGCGACAGAATTGAAGATTGTCGGCGAGAGAGAGAGAGAGAGCAGGAGTCCGGGAGAGGGGGAGGTCGCGTTTTATGCATTAAAGACTAATATAAACCATGTTTCGATATAAACTTGTATTCAAATATTTAAATTGGAGAACATGTTGTCTGCAATCCACACATGAACGGATATATGCGTATATCAAACAAGTTCATTAATTTGACTTTCAACATGTTCATGGAGTACTATAATACTGTATAACATGCTATTCGATTGAGGTGTTCAATTTTGGATTTAGTTCACTATTTTGACCTGGTGAACGAGCTATTTCATTGAATCGAGATATTTCATTTTGGGTTTGATTCCCGTTTTTGAGTGGGTCAACTATTTGTCATATAGTAAATCGCTAGCAACGAGCATGTAAAAACACATTACTCCCGAGCATCATCGCTCCATCTAATAAAGAAGTGGCAAGCTAATATTTCTAAATTTGATTCGAATCGACTTTTTTTTGGCTTGGTTCGAATCGACTTGGTAAGGTAGACGTGGATGCTCGTTCCCCCAAATTTTGAATGAACCATTAAACATCCTCTGCTCGGTGGAATTCGCCCGAGCAAATAAATGGGAGACGCGAAATTACCGTCCTATGTGGGCGACGCATTAATTGGCCCGTTGTGCATCGAGGGTAGGTTCGTAACTTCATCCAAGCGCGCCTTCTCCTCGGCTGAAATGACATGTGCCGAATAATTCATAAACCATGGTCGGCAAAACACGCTCTCCTCGCCCAAAATAGCTCGCGCCCACTATTTCAAAACACGCTCTCCTCGCCTGAAATCGCTCGCGCCCACTATATTTCAAAACACGCCCTCCTCGCCCGAAATCGCTCCCGCCCACTATTTGGGGAGAAGCAAAGTTACTCTACTATCCCCAACCCTCAGTACACAGACCCAAGCCGAGAAGCCTAAAGGCAGGGATAGAACTGTAACTCCCCCTCACATTTCAGACAAATGCGTCTGTATCCCAATTCCCCCCCCCCTTCATACCTCGTGGGTGCCAAATCACCTTCTCCCCGGAAGCTCCCTTCTCCCGAGCCGCGAAACCTCAGCCCCTCCTCCATGGCGCCCCCCACCGCACCAATTTCACAGCCGCCCTCCTCCCTAATGCCGGAGACGCTGTCCATTCGCCGTCGTGCACTGGGCCGTGTGCCTCTTACTCCGTGCTGCTGGAGCTGCCTCGACGACGGCCACGTGAACTGTACCGGAGCCGATTCACCCCGTCATTGTTCACGGCGCCAGAGCGGCTCCAACTTCGGATCCGTCCAGAGTCCCGGCGCTGCTTCCCCGTAGCCGTCGACCGTCGCGACATCGTTGTTTCCCTGCCGCCGGTGGCCACCGCAACCGCGCCGGCCTCACTGACTCGGCAGCTGGACCTGCCTACTTCACCATGCCGCCAGATAGGTCGCACCCTCATCTCAAATCACTTTATTTAGGCGTCAGTTGTCTGAATTTTTATTCTGGGCCAATCGATTTCCAATGGGAAGCAGCACCCCTCGAGGCGGCGGAGCTCCTAGGCTGGCGATTGGCTGGTGTCTAACGTAAGGGTGCGGGGCCGCAAGTTCGTCATGGTAGCAGCGCTTAGATGGCTATCTTAGAGTTGCGTGGGTTCAAGGTACTGCCGCCGCCGGATCTGGATGACGGGGAGTCTTTCTGGATTGGTCAGGGGGCGGTGCAACCACGGCAGTGCGGTGGGGCGGGGAGCGGGGTTTTGGCCGGGGCCACGGACGGCGGAGGCAAGCTGCTCTGCCGTTGGTCGCTGGCTCTTCGGGGAAGATTCCTAACAGTGTCAGTCGGGAGGCACAAGACGGCCATCAAGCCATCCGGCGTAGATCGGACAGTACCAAAATAAAATAAAATTGTGTGACCCCAATTTAGTCTCAGTCAACAGACGTGTGACCACTCTCGTACCTTGTTGTTGATCTCTTAGTGTATTTCTTCAGATCAAAGAGATGTGTCGTTCTTAACATTATGCCTTATCTGCATCTTCAGCCACACCATTTTCCGACTCACCGCAGCTGCTCCAACAAGGGAAGCATACACCAGAAGGGAGCTATAGTCCCCACTCAACAGTTCCCTGCATCCAATGCGCGTGCCCGACATGGACAGCCACAACAACTGCAGGGCCATCGACAAGTCAGCACATGATGCTCACTCCTATGGATGGTGGCCAGTTAGGTTGTACCCTCATCCACTTGTGTGCAACATTTATGGCTTTGTTATTCATCTAAGCATGGAAAATAGATTATCACATTTCACTGTATATTCATATTGATCTCTTACGGGTCTTGTTCAGGAGTTAACGTTGTTCCATAGTTCAGCTAAGATACTTGTTCTTTAGGTAACGTTGTTCCATAGTTATCATCCATCAGCCAATGCTATCCCACAGGCCGGTGATTATAGTATTATACCACTTCTAGTATTACCTATGTTGTTCTTTAATACTTTTGTGTGCCATCTAGTTAATCTCGAGTACAAACGATACATATTCTGTAGCTTTCATCTGTGTTCTCCCTTTAGTTTTTGAGACCTGTTGCTGCTAGTTAACCCCAGTCCTACTATTTATGTCGTCTCCTACAAGCACTCATTACATAAATCTAACTACTAGTTGTCTTCCATGCATGTCAGATATAATTGCACACACTGATATATCCACAAGAACCTCACGGAGCAATGTAAAGGCCAATAAACTTGATGTCAATGATACCCAATATGATGAAACATGTAAAGGCAGTTCTTCAGAAGACTTGCAGAAATATGTTGAATCCTCTTCACCCCACAAGGTCCTTGCTCTAACTTGGCCCGTGATATGGGTACAACATGCATACAATGTCCTGGAGTGTATGTACTCGGTTGCAATGCCATGTGCTTAGCATGCTGATCATGCATGTAAATAAGTCGTGCCTTCCTGCTTTTCAGTACCTATTCCATTCATGATAACATGTTTTCAAATTCAAGTACTGTCATTCTACTCTATCGCAATGTCTTCTGCTTAATTTGGACATCATGCTTCTGAATATCTTATGCATTGTTATTCATCAGTACGTACTTCATCTATCTACCATACCATGTTTTTTACATTGAAGTGTTGTTCTAGTGCTCTGTTGCAATGCCATCTTAGTTTCCCAATCATACATGTGTATGCTGCCTTAGTTTTTTCTATACGTATTCCGCTAGCATACAATTTTTCATTCAACTAGTGTTTTTTACTGTGTTGTCCTGTCGTATCCCTAGCTCTTACACCATACTCCCTCCGTCTGAATTACATGTTGCCGAAATGGATAAAAAAGGATGTATCTAGAACTGAAATATGCCTAGACCCATCCATTTTTTTACGGATGGAGGGACTACATGTCAATATGGCCTTTCTATTCTTCAGTACCTATTCCATCTCTCTGCTGTAGCATGTTTTATAATTGAAGCACCATTCTTCTATACAAGGCATGCAAGGGGAAGACGACTATGTTAGAATCTGAAGGGTTACAAACCAGGTCTTTGCAAAAGATCCAAACGCCAGGAGATAATAAACCAACTCCATTTTTTATAGATACTGCTCCAGCACAGAGAAACCCAACTCCTACTGATAATAAGCAGATTCCAGTGGCCAAAGAACTAGTCCGCTCCAGTCCAGCAAAAATATGTCAACTCCATTCTAAGAAGCGTGTGCGTATCCTCGCATCATGAAATTTTATAGCATTATGATCATATTTTCTACATGTTTCTTACCCATCTCTCTTTTAGAAAATAAGGTTAAATGATAGAAGATTTTCTTCATTGGGATTGCATTCAAGGAAAATATCTTGCGGGAATTCTCTGTGCTCCAATGCTGATGTAAGTACCTGTTGTATATCACTATATTTTTACATCAGCATGTATTTTGTTAATCGGCGTGAATCCAACCTTTGTCTGATCTAAAATTTGTTGTAGCAAAATGTTAAAAGCACCAATTTTGATTTTTGTAAAGAAAACTGCCTGGTAGTTTTGCATACTGAGCTGCATGAGTGTACTATCTCATATCATGCACATTACTGAATTATAGTGCTGCTCTGCTTGCCCATTCATTCATTGTGTCAATGTTGCTTTCGTATTACCTTACCTGGCTGATGATAGTTGTGCCATATTGTGTTAATTTGGTGTTGGCTAGTTGCCCAAACGTTCGTTGTGCCAATGTTGCTTTCCTATTATCTGACTTGGCCAATGATAGCAATGCTAGTGTCTTAATTTGGTGCAGGCTGCTGAAGATAAGAAGACAAACTCTGAAAATAGCAAGGCAACCCCATTGTTTCTTTCCAATAAATCTAGGCCAGGTAATATGCCAATAACTCATGATTAATCTATTTGATTCCCCTCCTAATTTATGTTATGATGTAGTGGTCGAGACACTCTCCACTATCAATAATACAAGCCTGCCAAAATCGCCATCTGAATCTGTTCAGTATCCTCTGTCTCGAATGCAACGGAAAAAATGTATGTTTGTGAACCAATTAATGGCTGAAGGAATGATGGAAATGGTGGAGGAATCAGAGGTGCAGAGTCGTGCGACACAACAACTGATCAATGTTTTCAGAGACATTGTAGCAAAGCAGCAAGAACTTGCCCACATGCTTATGGGCATCATCCGTGCTGAGGTTGCAGATTGTGACGTTGTAGATCGTTAGGTTCTGTACATTTATTTGCACTGGCATCAATCTTTGATTGCCCAGTGGATGTAATTTCCTGTAATATATGCTGGATGTGCAACGTTTTTCCCTGTATGCCGTACCTTTGCTTGATCGGTTTTGGTCCTGTGCATAATTGCTCGCCGTAATGGGCTCAAATTATCTAATTTGGCCTAAAGACATGTACGAACTTTAGTGGGCCCATTAAGTTAATGGGGCGTTACCAAGCCGAAAGTTAATGGTCAGCCCTCTTAACTCCCGGGTCGTTAACAGGCTGACATCCAAGCGGGCAACAGGTGGGCCCAATTGATTTCACGGGCCGTTAACATGTCGTTACTAAGTTTGGGCTACATATGGCCCAACTATATTGTGGGCCTTTAGTAGGCCGAAAGAGACAGCGGGCTTGTACTGGACCATGTAGAGCATGGGCCGCTAAGAGGCCGAAAGTCAGGTCGTATTGTAAATGGCCCAACTGTGTTGTGGGCCTTTAGCAGGCCGAAAGAGAAACCGGGCTGGTATTGGACCATGAAGGGCATGGGCCATTAAAAGGCCAAAACTCAGGTCCGACTACAAATGACCCGACTCATTTATGGTCCGTTAACAGGCTGAAAGGCACACAGGGCCGGGAATTAGCCCAACACTTAAATGGGTCGCTAAAAGGCCAAAACTCAGGTCCAACTACAAATTGCCCAACAGATATATGGGCCGTCACCAGGCTGAAAGACACACCGGGCCGGAAATTGGCCCAACACTTAAATGGGTCGCTAAAAGGCCGAAACTCAGGTCCGACTACAAATGGCCCAACTGCTTTATGGGCCGTCAACAGGCTGAAAGACACACCGGGCCGGAAATTAGCCCAATATTTAAATGGGTCGCCAAAAGGCCGAAAGATGTGCATCGTGAAAATTGGCCCATCCACTGAATGGGCCGTTAACAGGCCGAAATCTCATCGGGCCGATATTGAGCCCAAATATATAGCGGGCTGTTAACGGGCTCGAACTGACGATGGGCTGCAATGGTGTCGAATCTTTAACGGGCCGTTGACGGGCCGAATTGGCACATCTCGTATGGGCCGTGGGCTTAAATGGACCTGACACAAGTAGGCCTTATATGGGTCGGCCTGCTATTTTTTACTGGGCCGGCCTTTTTCACCGGAATGGGCCACTATTGGGCCGTGCCACGTGTCGACCTATCATAGGCGCCTCCTGTCCAATGACTGGATGACATCTGTCCCAACGGTGAGGCAACACGTGTTTCCTCCGGCCAATGATGATTTTACATGTGGAAAATCCCCATTGGTCCGGGCTGTTAACGGGTTATCGGATCCAAAACTGGACCCGATAGCTTAACGGCGTTCCGTTATGGTGGATGCCACGTGTCGGTCACCCTTGACGAAAGCACTTCTGTGACGCGCGATTTATCGTCATGGAAGTGGACACTTCCGTGATGATAATTTTGATGATGTCATGGAACACTTCTACGACAGCACAGGTATGACTATCTTGATTCTGTCATAAATTTGTCATGGATGTACATGCATGACAGAAAACGTGACCTACTGTGACAAACACGTATCATCACGGAAGTGTGTTTTTTTGTAGTGAAGGCATCCCTGGACGCCAGAGAACAAGAGATCTCCCTTCGTGAGAAGAAGCTTGACGCCACTCTTCGTGCCAAGGATGAAGATCTGGAGGCTCTCATGCGGCAACGCACTAAGGAACTGGAGGATAAGCATGGAGCTGCCCTGGATGCTCTTGCTGTTGATTCTGCCGCTCAGCTAAAGAAGCTTACTGAAGATCTGGCTGCTGTGTCTGCCGCCAAGACTGATCTTGACCGGCAGGTGGCTAAGCTGACGGAAGATCTTGCTGGGAGTGCCAAGGAGGTGACGGCTCTCAAAGAAGAGGCACGGAAGGCGGAGATCCTCTTGGCCGATGTGCAGCCGCAGCTCTCCTCCAAGACCCAGAGCCTGGATACTGCCAACAGCATCATCACAGATATGAAGGCCACGATCGGCACATTGGAACGCTCGGCGGAGTCCCTTGAGTCCTGCCAGCAGCTGGTGTCCAAGGATCTGGACACCGCCAAGCGCCTCCGGCAGGATGCAGAGGACCAGCAGAAGAATCGGTCCGAGCAGGTCGACCTCTGGATCAAGGGTCTGATTGATATCGCTGAGCGTCTTGGTGCCTAGGCTGTGGTGGTGGGCATGGATGGCCCAGTCTTCTCGGCCAGCAAGCACAAGGTCCCGAGCGTCAAGATGGGAATCTTCTTCAACGAGCTGATCGAGAAGCTGAAGGCGCATGAAGAGGGGAGGGTCGGGCGTTTTGCGACCGAGTCCCGGAAGCTTGCCCGCGACGCCCTCTTCATGGTCTTGAGCAATATTGCCTGCCGCCATCCGGACCTCGACCTTGACGACGGATTCAAGAAGCCACCAGCGGGCGCTGATGTCGCAGCTGCCAAGGAGAAAGCCGCTCCCTGGGCCGACAGGGCCCTTCACGTTTGAACTACTTCACCTAGCCATCGGACCAAGTATTGGGCCGCTGTTGCTCCTGTGTTGCCCTGTAATGAAACATGACGTATATTTTGCATTTAGTCACTCTATCTCCAGTGTTTGCGCGAAACTGATATTCTCTGTTGAATCTTAAATGCGTGTTTATCCCTTTGAACTCTATATGTTTGTGTTCGTATGATCAATCCCTATGTCTGCTCTGGATGCCTGCCGGTATCATATTGCCGTGATTGTCATAAGGGTCTGGCCCTTAACAGTCATCTTGGCGTGGATGCGTCCCGGCAGGTTTTTCCTAGGTAGCTCTCGACGCAGCCTCTCGACCTGCGAGCATGGCTCGGGACAGGACGATGGTGTGATCAAAGAGACTTAGCCAAGGTTCCATCACATGAGGGTCTTCACGATAGGAACACTTACTAAAGTTATAGGGTAAATAATGTAGACTTAACTTTCGTTTTAAGCTTCCTCCTCCTCTACTGAGCCGCGCACGCTTGGCGCGTTCGCGACGCCCGGAGAAGCGGAAGTCAATCGGGCAATTCTTTCATTCCCGTCAGGGACCGACAAGTGTCTTGAACGTGGTGCGGGGACGGCCCCGCTTGGTTTCCGTATCTTCATGGGCGCCACAAATGCCAGAGGCTTCGAGCGGGCTACCATGGATGGGGCGCGCTGCTCGCGCCTTCAGGTTCGCGCAAGCGCTCCCCCTACCTGACGCGCCAAAGATGTCGCGGGAAACCGCGGGCACCTATGGGACCAGAGGGCCCCTTGCTGGTTCAGCAGGGGGGGCGTCGCGTTGCACAAAGAGCTGACGAGTGTGGGGCAGCACGGCAGAGATCACACAAGCAATTTTACCCAGGTTCGGGCCGCCGTGAGGCGTAAAACCCTACTCCTGCTTTGATGGATTGATGGTGGAAGAGTGGTGGTGAGGCGTAGTACACTGCCCGACAGGGGTTGCCTCGGGGCGACAGCGGCTACGCGCGTATGGGTGTGTGTTGTCCAGCTTTCCAACCCTTTCTACGGTTACCATGGGCCTCATTTTATAGATTAAGGGGTTACCACAATGGCAAAGTAGTCATTGTGCACTGATAAGATAGCAAACAGTGATATCATACCTAACTCTGCAGGCTGACAGGGTGCATTAAATCCACTGCTTAACGTCACGTCACAGGTTGCCCGGCAAGCCTTGCCGGGCTATCTCGCCAGCTCCACGCCTGCTCGCTTGAGACGTCGCAGGACGGGTGTCATCTGTAGGCATTTCCTGTAGAGGGAGGCTGCCACTTAGTCGCTCTGCGGCTTGACACCGCACTGATTGACAACGTGGGTTGTGGCGGAGTGGTTGGGTGAGGTGGTTTTGCCTTCGTGAGTCTCGGCAGGCCCTGCCGGGACGTCTTGGACGTCTTCTTTCGGGGGTGACCCCGCCCTTGTCGAGCTTGCCTGCCCGGCAAGGGAGGCTTCTCTCCTGGTGATGTCTTGCTCTTCTGGCTGGATCTTGGTTCTCTTGATCTGCATGTTGGTCCTTCGGTGATCTTGGTCTCTTGTACCCTGGCTTGGCCTTGGCGTGTCCGTGCACTAGTCAGGGGAAAATATATACCCCTGTCTGTTTTCCCCGACAGAGGTCGACGGCCATGGGCGCGGGCGTGGCCGGCGCGACAATACTCACCTTCGGCGAGCAGTCCGCGGGAGAGGTGGAGAAGCGGGTGGCTTGTGATTGGGGATGGAAGCCGGGCGTCTGCGGCATGGTGGACGTGCACGGCAACTCTGCCCGTGGCGGACGGAGTGCCAATGAGCCCGTGCTGGCCGCGACCATGGCGACAGCGACAAGCCCGTGCTGGCTCAGGCAATTGTTGAACCGTCGCATGAGAAGGGCCTACTGTGTGGCCTTGGCGACGAGGGCCTGATTGTCCGCGATGGAGGCCTTCTGTTGGGCGGCGGCGTTGGCGGCTTCCAGCTTGTCGGCCCGCACCTTCCTCCGGCTAGCCCTCTTGGCCGACTGAACGACCCGCTGCGTGTCCATCAGCTCCTTCTTCTTGGGTTGCGGCGCCTTTTTGCGGACGACACGGGGCTCGTCGATGGTGGAGGTGAGGCCGGAGGGGTTGGCGGGGTTTGGCGTGTTGGTCATGGCGAACGGACGGAGAGCAAGCGGGGCAAGAGGGTTTTGAAAATAAAAGAAAAATGGGGTGGATATGCCACCGACTAGGAGACAGAGGAGGACAAAAGTGGACGTCACACGCATCCGTTTCGATGCAAACCCGGCTTAAAGTTGGTCTGAAATGGGTATTACGCGGACAAAATGCGAACGCCTTGTCCGTTTGGCTCGGGTCGTGATTTGTCTCCGATTGTGCTTGTGTGACCTTCCACCAAAATCCCATTCCTATTTCTCGTATCCCGAAGCAAAGCAAGTAGGAGTACTAGGATCACCGCCGAAGCAATGGCGACGGCGAAGGGCACCGTGCGGTGGCGGCAGGACGGGGATCGCACCCGGGAAAACCTGCAAAAGAGGATCAGGTGCCGCCGAGACAGGCTCCTCCAGGACGCCTGGGAGATCTCCGAGCTCTTCGCGCCCCACCTCGCCATCCTCGCCTTCCCCGCCTCTGGCAAAGCCAAACCCCTCCTCTTCGGCAACCCCACCCTCGACTCCGTCCTCCGCAACGTCCTTGTCGACGCCGACATAGGGGCCGAGACGGCGGAGGAGGCCGCGGCGCGCGTGGCGGCGATGAGGCGTGAGGTGGGGTCGATCGAGGCGCGGGTCGCGCAGGAGGAGGCGCGACTGCGCGCCGTCGCGGTGAAGGTCAAGGCGGCGCAGGAGGAACAGGGGAGGGCTCACTGGTGGGAGGTGGATGTGCACGTACTGGGGGAGGCGGAGCTGCCGGAGTTCGCCACGGCGCTCGATGCTCTCAGGGCCGACGTCCTCCGCCGCCTCACCGAGCTGGCCGAAGCCCGGAAGCCACCGCGGCAGCAGTGGTAGTGGCTTCGCCGTGGGGATCGGCGCACGGATTCGTTCAGTCCATCAGGTTGTTTTTTGCTTGCCTAATCAGGTCATTGTTCGGGATTGGGACAGCAGTACGTAGCTGCATATAGCAAGATGTTCCAACTTTAGCTTGAATTTTTGTGTTCATTGCTCGGAAAATCTTCTCCGGTGATTGAATCGGGATATATACATAATCAGGAATGGCGTGGTAGAACAAATTGTTGCTCCCTGGAGTATGGTTTTATCCTGATTTTTTGCTGATGCGTCTGATCTGAAGGTACAAGTATATTGTTCAGAGTGTCCGGAAGCTATTGTTGAAATTTTGTTTTTCTGGTCCCGGTACTTTGTTCAGATTTCAGAGTGTTTGCACGTCTCAATTGACATCTAGGAACAAGGAACAAGTGCGGACCTTGTTGTTACTGTTAGTTAGTCAAAATATTATGCTCGGTGCAAGTGTAGTTAACATGTGGCCGATGATAGATACTCCACTAAGTATTTGTCAACTAAGTTTCCTGTTAACTATGCTCCCAGGTGTCATAGTTGTGATAGAAGCTTCATAGCGTTTAGTTGCGCTTGAAATGGAATTAACACATATAGTGCCATGTATAATGTCTATGCTGATAGCCTGATAGTGAGAGATTATATAGCTGCAGAACAAGCATCTAAACTTGTCTACTCCAATAATGCAACCTCCTCTTTGGATTTTAGTATCTGTACATCAATGCTAGTTACTATCCATAACCATTTGTGAAGTGCCGCAGCGTAATCAAGCATGTATGAAACAAGCACATTTGCTGTTTTACATGGCAAGAAGAACCAGTTTGTTTTAGTTAAGCACCTGCCCCAAGTCTCCCCAAAAGGCCAAAATTCTTCCTGCACACCGTTATTCTCCTTCTCTCTTTTGTACTGCCATCGTCGAAGTCTCGGTGACATTTGTTTCGTCGCGATGGATCTCACACTGGTTGCTGCCATTGTTGAAGTATCTGTACTGCCGTTTGAAGTTGGTGCAGAGGCAGAGCCTTGAAGACCATCACCAATTCACAACGGAATATTTTCGAAACAGAAAGGGAGTTTCACTTTATTTTTTTTATTTAAATTTTTTGCGGGGAGAGTTTCACTTGATTTGTTTTGGAGTTCGTACTAGAATTAGTGCATTACTCATGTACTCCCTCCGTTCCTAAATATTAGTCTTTTTAGACATTTCAAATGGACTACAACATACAGATGTATGTAGACATGTTTTAGAGTGTAGATTTACTCATTTTGCTCCGTATATACTTGTTGGAATCTCTAGAAAGACTTGTGCTCCCTCCGTCCGAAAATACTTGTCAAAGAAATGGATGTATCTAGACATATTTTAATTCTAGATACATCCATTTTTATCCATTTCGGCGACAAGTAATTCCGGACGGAGGGAGTATTTAGGAACGGAGGGAGTATGATGTTACTTGCAAGTTAACTGAATGCATGCCAGTTTGTTCCTTCCACTATTGCCTGATATCTGCACTCTGCAGTGCACAATCGGTTATCTCATGACTACCTATCAACGTCCAAAATGAAGGTGCAATCAGAAGATTTAGACTTGGCATTGAAGTTAACTCAGCTATGTCAAGTGGTTCATCAGCAGCAACATGTTCGAAAGGAAACTTTTTGTTCTTGAAAAGAAAGGAAACTTTTATTTTCGTCCTGGATATTTGCGTTGCTGCTCGTCTTGCCCTTTACGAATGGTGCAGCATGTTCGAAAGGAAACTTATATTGGTTCCGGATTGTCCTACTTCGTCGAAAATTAATTCGGCATCAAATCTTGTGTTCATGAGTTGATCCAATAACGCATGATTTGTGCAGAAAATTGAGTTAATGATCAACAATTATCTAGAATAAAAACTGAAAGAATATGTGCTGGACTGCTCATGAGAGGAAAATGGTAATCTTGAAACCAGTAACTTCCAATTGTACTCGTGAACAATAATCCAATAATCTTACACGGTACAGTACTAGCAAAAGGCAACTATGTAAAGATGATTTTTTTTCTAGTAACATGTAAAGATGATCTAAGAACACTGGCAATTAACCGAAGCTCGGCCTGCCCTGGACTACTGCGGCGGTGGAGCAGCTGAGGGCATCTTGTCGGCGTGGCGGCGCACGTTGTCCCGGAGGCGCTGGAGCGCCCTGGCGAAGACCGGCAGCTCCGCCTCCCCGAGCGCCTCCACGTCCGCCTCCCACCAGAAACGCTTCCCAGCCTGCGTCTGCACCTCCACCACCTTCTTGCCGACGGCGCTCATCCGCTCGGCCTCCGCCGCGACCTCCACGCCCGTGGCCTCCGTCTCCCGGCACAGCGCCTCCAGGGCCTCCCACTCCACGTCGTCAGCAGCAGGAACAGGAGCAAGGGCGTCGGCGCATCCCAGGACGGCGTCGGTGGAGGGGCTGCCGAAGGCGAACGCCTTGCCGGCCTCGGAGAAGACGACGATGGCAAGGCTGGCGCGGCAGAGCACGGCGAGCTCGGCGGCCTTCTTCCACAGCCCGGACTTCCGCTTGGAGAAGGTCACCTGCCGCGACTCCTTCTTCTCCACGCGGCGGTTCTCCCTGCGCTGTCGCCCCTTGGTCTTCTTGCCCAGCGGCGGCAGCGTCTTGGTCGCTTGCTCAACGAGGGGGAGGAGACGCGGCGGCTGCGTCATGGTCGCTCTCTCAACGAGGGGGAGGAAACGCGGCGGCAGGTGCTGTCTCTCTCTATCCTCTCTTCTTGAGCCTGTCTCTCGGTGCGACGGGAACCAGCGGCGGAAGGGGGATATATAGACCTCGGAGGAGGCACCTCGGGTCCGTGTTGGACCGGAGAGGCGGTGACAAAGAAGGAAGGAGAAGAATAGCGCTCCCGTCGGGTTCGCGGTTTGGAAGAAAATTTCCTTAAAGGAAAACGTTTGGGGCCGGGCACCGGCGGAAACATTGGGCCGGTCTCCCTCTTCCTCGCGTCTCCTTCACGAGCGCGTCGCCCTCTTCTTCTTCTGCCCCCTCCTCCCCACCCCTTCCCCATCCCTTCCCCTCTTCCCGAGCTGCGACTGGGCCACCACGACCTCCATCGCCGGCGGCCAGGCTCCCCTCACTGACTGCCATGGCTGCCTGCCGCCATGGCCAGACCCATCCCCTACCTCAAGCCTTCACGCG